>NC_133658.1:32911937-33166370 GCF_037893015.1 Macrotis lagotis
ACCTTGGGTTTAGGAGGGGCCTCTGTCTAGTTGTGGCTTTGATGCATGCATGGGGAATGGGGAAGTCCTCTCAGGACTGAAGGGTGCAAGGATATACTTTTTGCTTTGATGAAGGGAGTTTCCTTCCTCCCCCCAGAAGTAGCAGGGGGAGAAAAAAATCAAGGAACTAATTTGTCATACTTACTGGAAGACTGTACAGTCCTTTTATTTCTTCCAGATAGAGCATTGGAAGACCTAAATTCAAGTCCTGCCTTAGACATTTCTCAGCTGTGACTGATCCTAGTCAAGTCATATAACCAATTTCAACCTTGGTATCCTCATTTGCAAAATGGGGATGATAATAAAATCTACTCCGTGCTGTGCACGGAATCAAATGAGATAACGTATAAGACAGTTTTCAAACCTCAGAATGTACATGCATTCTAGCAATTGCTGTAATTATGTATTTTATGTGATTGAGGTGAGGGGACAGATGTGAAGGAAGGAGCAATAGCAGAGGGCATCGCATGCATTGTCCTGGAACAGGCACTGTGCTAAGGCAGGAATCAACAAAAAAAAACCCTGTTTTCAAGGGGTTTAGATCCTAATGGGGTAAAACAACATATACAGAGGAAAACAGACATTAAAAATGTGCATATATAGACATACTTAAAACATCACATAAAAGGAACTAAAAATAACATGTAAAAAGGAAATCACTATTTAAATATATATAAACATAAAAAGAAACTAAAGCAACTTATAAAAAGAAAACAAAAATTAAATATATAGATATATACATAAACAACATAAAAAGTAAATAAATAATATATAAAAAGGAAAATAGAAATATTAAATAGAAATATATATAACCAACATAAAAGGAACTAAAAACAACATATAAAAAAGAAAAACAAAATGTTCCCAAATATATGCATACATACATAAACACTATAAAAGAAACTAAAAACAACAAATGCAAAAGAAAACAAAATATTAAAAACTATATATACATAAATATAAAAATGTACTAAAAAATAAAAAGGAAAACAAAAATTTTAAAAATAAATGCATTTATATACAAAGAGGAACTAAAACATATACAAAGAAAAACCAAATATTAAAAATATATGCCTGTATAGAGGCATTTATAGACAAAGGAAAACAAGTTTTTAAAATATATGCACATATACATAATCACCATAACTGTATGTATCTATAAACATGTATACATAAACAGCATAAAAAGGGAACTAAAAAACAGCATATACAAAAGAAAACAAAATATTAGAAACTTTATGTACATATATACATAAACAACATAAAAGTGACACTTAAAGCAACATGTAAAAAGGAAAACAAAAATTGCATACATAAATGACATAAAAAGGGAACTAAGAACAATATAAACAAAGGAAAACAAAACTTTTTAAATATATGCATATACATAAATACTATCAAAGGGAATTAAAAGCAACATGTAAAAAGGAAAAATAAATATATATGTACATAGACATATATACATAAATAACATAAAAAGGAACTAAAACAACATACAAAAAGGAAAATAAAAATATTAAATATATATACACATATTTTTAAAATATGTGTATATATAAACAGCATATAAAAGGAAAACAAAAATATTAAATTTAGAGCTAGATCATGTATAACAACACAATAGGAACACAACAATTTTTAAAATATATACGTATATACATGTATATGTAACCAACATAAAAAGGGACTAAATACAGCATATACAAAAGAAAACAATAATAGAAACTGTATATATATGCATAAACAAAGTAAAAAGGAACTAAAAACTATATACAAAGAAAGACAAAATATTAAAAATATATTTGTACATAGACATATATACATGTAAAAAGAACCCAAAACAACATATACAAGGAAAAAACTTCAAATATATGCCTATGTACATAAATACTTTAAAAAGGAACTAAAATAACATATAAAAAAGCAAAAATATTAAAAATGTATGCATATATACATAAAAGAGCTAAAACAACATTTAAAAAGGAAAACAAAACTATCAAGAATATATGCTTATGTGCATAAAACTAAAAAGGAGCTAAAACCATAGGAATACAAAAATATTTAAAATAAATGCATGTACAAAGAAAAAAGGAACTAAAAGGGACATTCAAAGGAAATAATAAAACATACACATATATCCACATGTGTGTATGTATACGTGTGTGTGTGTGTGTGTGTTTATATATGAACCAAATAGTGGAATAGGACAAGGTGAGTGCCAGCATCCACAGGGCCATGGGGGCCAGGTTCAGACAATCTGAAACAGGTCAGAGAGAGGAATACATCATGATGGATCCAGGCCCTTTCTTACAATGGAGGTTCCTAGGAGAACTCACCAATTTAGAACTAAATCCACTAAATTCAAATCCTACATGACAGCAGATTCTGTACAAATCTCTTAACCTCCTAGTCAGCTACGTGTTGCAGCAGTGATGACAATGCCAGACCTGGAGTCAGGAAAACCAATCTCCCTGAGTTCAAATCCCAACTTCAGACACCTTCTAGTTGTGTAACCCTGGGCAAGTCACTTAACCCCGTTTGCCTCAGTTTTCTTAGTTGTGAAATGAACTGGAGAAGACACTCCAGAATTTTTTCAATAAAACTCCAAATGGGGCCCCAGAGAACTGAATGTCACTGAAACAACTCAGCAATTATGTATATATTATCATATAAAGACATATACATATACCTAGACACATATATGCCAAAATTACCCTCACCAATTTTATCATCAAACCCATGTTACTAAGCAGTCTTGTTAAGTTTATGACTTCTGTGATGATATCAGGAATAATCCTTGTGACATGGATTCAAAGACACGAAATATTCAACCACATTGCACATCCTGGTGGCAAGATGTGTTGTGATTTTTTCAATATTTTATTTAAATCAATGGATTGTTTATTTAAGATTTTAAATGACCAAATGTATGGATATGTTTCAATAAATTTATTCACTTAATTTTTCAGAGCATGAGAATATTCCCTTATTCATATGAAGAAAACCTTTATTTGTAGCCAACTTTTATAATTCCCAGAACCCCTAGCTATTTGAGAAAAAAATAAAATTCTTAAAACATATAATCCAAAGTAATAGTGAATGAAGAGAAATGGTTGTTGTTGAATACTAAAGACAAAGAGGGAGGGAGGGAGGAAGAGAGGAAGGGAGGAAGGAACGAAGGAAGGAACGAAGGAACGAAGGACGGGGAAGGGGAAAGGGAAGAGTAGGAATGGGAAGCGGGGCAGGAAATGAACGAGCATTTAGTTAAGTGCCTACTGTTTGCTGGGCACTGTGTCAGGTGCTTTACAAATCTCATCTCATTAGATGCTCATAACCTTGGGAGGCAGTTCTTATACAAACAAAAACATGGTTTGAATGGATAGAAAGCAACTCAAAAGCAGGAGGATCTAGTGGAGTAGATGGTTGTCAAGATTGTTAGAATGATTCTTTGATAATATTTGCAGGCAGAGAATGACTTGGGAGGAAAAGTCTAAGAATTATCTCTCATTCTACAAAGAAGGAAATCAAGGCACAGAAGTTAAATTGATTACAGTTGTCTAGTGCTAGATAAGAAGCCTATTGACCTCTAACCCAATGAGTCTATCCATGTAGTAGTAGTGGCAAGGAGATGAAATTCCCCCAAGGGAATAATGAAAACCATGACCTGGACCAGAGTGGGATGACTTAGACTTAGAGCAAGGTTGGGAAAAGAAAACAGAAGAGGATTTCTGGTCATTAAACTGGAACTTCATTGGAGAGGTTGAGATCAAGTAGTTTGGGGTACTGGAAGATTTCAGAGCTGGGCCAGATGGATGCAGCCAACTCAGGGGTGCACAAGGCTGAGCTACAGAGAACAAATAAACAGGACACTGTTGGGTGGATAATATTCCCAAGTGGTTAGCAAGATTTTTGATTCATCAGCTATTCCCTCTAGCATAATTTTTGGCAGATAAATATGTATTATTGCACTGATGATTTGAAATACCTGAAAATACTCTTGGTAGAAAGAAGTTAGATCCCACTTTTACAATCCTTCCCAATCAGTAAATCCCAGAATCTTTTACATGAGACCAATTAGAATATCCTGGTGACCTGAATCTTTAAAAAGGCAAACCCAACTTTTCTCAGAAGAAATACGGACTAATTTAATGAAGACTAGAAGGCACAGGAACTTTAAATACATACATACATACATAGATATTTCGAAAACAGCTCCTGAAAACTGAAAATATGAATTTAAGCAATAACCCTAAAGATGCAGTTCCTCATGCAGTCTTACAAAGATGAGAGAATTAGATGTCAAATCAGTACCTCCTACAAATGTCTTTGAAAAAGGTCTCCTGGGGTGGCTAGGTGGCACAGAGGATAGAGCACCAACCCTGAAGTCAGGAGTACCTGAATTCAAATCCAGCCTCAGACACTTAATAATGACCAAGCTGTGTGGCATTGGGCAAGCCACTTAACCCCATTGCCTTGCAAAAACATTAAAAAAAAAAAGGTCTCCCAACCTAGTAACTTCAAATTCCAAACACAAAAGAGGGGGAATGTTCAAACTCCTATTATAATTGTTATGATTAATGGCTATTAAAAATTCAGCTGCTTATATCCTTATATACTTTGGCTATTAACCTATTGAGGAAGGACTATTATATTCTTAAATGCATATTTCTTATTTATCCTGGATATTAATTTTCATCACTATATTTGTCACAGAATATTTTTTGATGTTTCTCTTCAGATTAATTTTTTGAGAGAAAATGTGTTATTTTTGCTATTTCAATTTTATATACTTTCTCAAAAGGTAAATTATTTGAATTTTATGGCTCTATTTGAGACTGTAGTTGTCATTTTGTTTGGCCATTTCTTGTAATTATTGCTAATTTTGTAGCAAAGGCAGTAAAAGAAAGAAAATAAGTCCATAATAAAAATTACCTGAAGGATATTATCTGAAGATTTTTCCAAAATCTGAAGCAAAAATATTAATATAGTTCTCCATTTCTTTTCAATAGCTCTCTCGATTTCTGTTTGAGGGGCGTGAAATAAAGTTGGTTATGACCTGTGTGGCATTTATCACCATGAATCCTGGCTATGCGGGAAGAACTGAATTACCAGATAATCTGAAAGCTCTGTTTAGACCAATTGCTATGATGGTGCCAAATTACGCCTTGATTGCAGAGGTAAAGTTCCCACAAAAATCAATATAATTTAGAGCACAAAGCATTAAAGTAAGAATTTTAAGCATGTCTTTTTGTTTATCTCATTTGCAATTTATTCCTTTCTAGGCAAAATATTTCCATCTTGGTGAAGGCTTATTATGCATTAGTGTGTATGGAACAAGAACAAATGTTGACATTACTCAAGTAACTGTTTTCCAACCACTTCATTAGCACTTGTCAACTCTTCCAAAGATATTCCTGGGATATTTAGTGACAGTGGGTTAGCTTTCTTCATTGGCAAATTATGACAAAGACAGACAGAGAGAGAGAGAGAGAGAGAGAGAGAGAGAGAGAGAGAGAGAGAGAGAGAGAGAGAGATACACAAAGACAGAGAGAAGAGAGAAGTGGAGAGAGACAAAGAGACAGACCAGCAGAGACAGAGACAGAGAAGGGAGAAATGGAGATAGAGACAGAGAGGCAGACAGACAGACAAAGAAAGACAGAGACAGAGAGAACAAAGGGAGAGAGAGAGAGAGACAGAGAGAGAGAGACAGAGAGAGATAGAGACAGAGACAGAGAAGGGGAAGAGACAGAGAGTAAAAGGAACTATAGAAGATGAAGATAGAGAAATGAAAAGATGAAAATAGCTGTTTTGTTTAGATGTGAGAGCAGAACTGGACATGTGTTGTCTTTTGTATAAAGAACAACCCAGGAGATGAAATTCCCTAAACCACTGCAGGTCATCACCTCTCTATAACTTAAAGTCTTAGACACTTGCCTGGGATGTCAAAAGACTTATCCAGGGTCACATGGCCTGCACATGTCAGAGACAAGACTACAATCCATGCTTTTCCATTTCCAAGGCCAGGACTCTCTCCAATTGCCTTCTTCCTCTCATATAAAGATGTTCACTTACCATAAAGGGGAGTGATTGTTAACCTACAGTAGCAGCCTGGAAGAGCTGCCAGGACTGGAGTCATGAAGACTCATCTTCCTGAATTCAAATCCAGCCTTAGACACTACCAACTCTGTGACCTTGGACTAGTCACTTAACTCTATTTACCTCAATTTTCTTGTCGATAAAATGAGATGGAGTAGGAAATAGCAAATAACTCTAGAATCTTTGCCAAGAAAACCCTAAATAGGGTTACAAAGAAATGAACACAACTGAACAATGACTAAGCAACAAATATTTGAAGTGCTTTAGGGTTTGTATTGCCAGCTATAAAATCAGATTCATCTAAGTTTTGCTTTATTATATTACTTTGCCTTATATTATATAACTTTATAATATACATACATGTGTGTATATATATATATATTTTTTTTTCAACAACTGGTAACATATATAAATTCCACAAGTCTGTATGGCTTTCATTTCAAGGTTTCCTGCCCCTTTCTCAATGTTTTCACACTAGGACACTTTTCAGGAACGCACAAGTTCTTTCTTAAGTTAAGATTTAATTAACTTACAGTAAAACTAGAAAAAAGACTGCTCATATTATTAGGCAACTAGGTGACACATTGAACAGAGTCCAAGGCCTAGAATCAGGAAGACCTGAGTTCAAATCTCACTTCAGCAATTCTTATATGACTTTAGACAAATCACTTAACCTTGGTTTGTCTCAGTTTCATCAACTGTAAAAGGATATAAATGATAGCATCTACCTCTCAGGGTTGTCGTGAGTCTCAGATGAGGAAAGTATTTGTAAACTATCTAGCATGCACCTAGAACATAATAGATAAAAGATAAATGCTAGTTGGTAGTAGTACTAGTAGTAGTGGTAGGCTTAAAAATATTAGTCTTTTGTCCATACTTGTATAGCACAGGTAGGTGGTACAGGGGATAGAACACCAGCCCTGGAGTCAGGAAAATCTGAGTTCAAATCCAACTTCAGATACTTTGTGACATTAGGTAAGTCACTTAACTCTTACTGCCTCTCATCCTGATTCATGTCTGGTTACAGGGCCCAGATGGCTCTGGAGGAGAAAATGAAGCTGGTGACTCAACACAGCCCTACCCTCACGCAAACCTAATTCACATGCATACCATGACACCATCTCCCTGATGTCATGGTCTTCTTTAAGAAAGGACAAACATCATATGTGTATATATGAAAGCTATCATGGTATAGTAAGTCGGCAGCCGATTTCAGAGTCAGGAATAACTGTCTCAAGTCCTGATTCTGATACATGCCATTTGTGGAACCCTGGGTAAGGCACATAACCTCTCTGAGTACCAGGAACTGCTCTCAGAGTACATGTTGCTGAGAAAGTGGCCATCTGCCTTGGTAGAGTATTTTCTGTACCACTGAAATCACATCTCTCTGTCTCTATCTCTCCTCCCCTTTCTCTTGGTCTCTTTTTCTCTGTTTCCTTCTCCCACCCTTCTTTGTTTCTCTGTTCATACATATGTATACATCAATAATATGTGCATACATATACATACATTCATATATGTATTCACACACACATACATACATGTGTATTTCCTGCCTAATAAAATGCAGACTCTTTGAGTAGAGGCATGGTTTTCATTTTCAGCTCTGAATCCCTGGATCTGGATTCGAGTTCCTCTTTGACACAGATTGGATGTGTAATTCTGGAAAAGTGATAAGAAGATGTCACTTTCTTTTAGCAGACAAGAGTCTGGGGGTTCCCTCACCTAAGAATTGCCTTTCCTTTCCCAAAAAAAGTCACAGATCTATCCCCTGACCCTATTATGCCATTTAACCGGGAGGGAGCTTGAAGTCAACATTACTGCTACTTTTCCTGTTGAATGACTTGGAGAATGATAGTGAATCTTTTTGTACATTTACTTGTAAAATGATATAACAATTCACAGATAAATTATATATGTTACTGAGTATCTTAGTAAGGTTCCTATTTAAAAAAAAACATAAGAAACATGATGGTATTAGAGTGCTGTTAGTATAGAAGAAATTGCTTAATATGTTTTTTTTTTATTCTAGGTGATTTTATATTCAGAAGGGTTCGAATCCAGCAAAATCCTTGCAAGAAAAATGACTCAAATGTATAAACTTTGTAGTGAACAGCTCTCTCAGCAAGATCACTATGACTTTGGCATGAGAGCAGTGAAATCTGTCTTGGTCATGGCTGGGTAAGAAAATCCCAAGTAGCCCAATATGTTGGTACGGTATCACACTCAAATGCTGTCACAAAATGGGCTGTATCACCCCATCCTGAGGCTCTTCACTGTTAGGCTAAAAGGACCTCTATGTGCCCCTGAGGACTAACCATTCTCTACTTTCTCATCTTCACCAATGGTTCACACTTGTCCCATCCTGTCTTTGAAGTACAGTCCTTTTTTTTTTCCCTTTGGTTTTTTGCAAGGCAGTAGGGTTAAGTGACTTGCCCAAGACCACACAGCTAGGTAATTATTAAGTGTCTGAGGTCAGATTTGAATTCAGGTACTCCTGACTCCAGGGCCTGTGCTCTATCCACTGCACCACCTAGCTGCCACCTGAAGTGCTGTCCTTATAGGAATTTCAAGTATACAATGGAAATGAGGGAATTCTAGGACCCAAATAATAGACAGTTGGAGTAAGTCTAATACATAGAATGAATATTCTTAGGTCTAGCACGGTATCTAACATATAGTAAACTCTGTGTTGTTGTTCAGTCATTTGGGGCATGTCTGACTCTTTGAAACCCTATTTAGGGTTTTCTTGACAAAGATATTAGAGTGGTTGGCTATTTTCTTCTCCAGCTCATTTGATAGATGAGGAAACTGAGGCAGAGTGAATCTGGATGTCTCACAGCTACTAAGTGTCTGAGGCCAAATTTGAACTCAGATCTTCCTGATTCTAGAACTGGCCCTCTACTGTACCTCCCAAGCTGCCAGGATAATAAGCACTAGGCTTCCATTATTTCTATTTCAGCAACCAGTTAATCAATCATTTGTTCCATCTTTTGAAGGGTAAAATTATCGTGAAAAACAAATCACATGTTTTTTTCACATGTTCTGATTTTGGCACAGAAAGAGTGACTTCCTCTCTAGATAATTAAAATCTCCATGACTAAAATATCATGACTGGTTCAAGCTCCTTAGCTAAGTTCTCCTTCTCTCTATGTGGTGCATAATATGGCCTCAGTTCTGTTTCTCCATCCATTTAGTCTCTCCAAAACATGTTTCTCCCCAAGAGCAACATGAAAATATATCCTCCACATGCACTACCTACTCCACTTTCCCCTTTTATCTATTCTTCCTATTGAATAATGTCTACTCATTCAGTGCCATGAGGGCCTCAGTGATAACAATAACAATAGTTGTCCTGTTGGAATAATATCTGGAATTCACTGCTCTTTGTTACCTATCATTGGTGCATTTGCATGTAGACTTTGAAATCCAGGGATTTCACAACAGACTCCTTTTCTGCATATTTTTTCCCTGTGAATTCTGTGTCTTTTTGGCTACAAGTCTAATCATGTTGGATGGACTATTCCATGTAGTATCATGTTTGGCAGATCTTTGTGGGCACATTCTTCCCTCCAACGTCTTTTTAGTTCAAAGCCAACTTGATCAAACCAACATACATTTATTTACTGGCAATCACTGTGCTAAGTGTGAGGAATGCAAGAAAAATGCAAAAGGCCATTCATGCTATCAAGGAGCTCATCTTAAGGGAGAGAGATATGCACAAATATGCAAACAAACATACACACACACACACATATATATATATATATATATATATATATATATTATAATTTCAGGAGGAAGACTCCAGATTTTAGGGGGGATCAGGAAAAAATAAGACTTCTAATAGTCAATCCTTACTATTCTTTTTAATTTTACTATTACTATTAACTTTACTATTCTTTTTAATTTTAACTGTGAGTCACCATTCTGTGTATCCACATTCCCCTGAGAGTAAATGCATAGTAACTCTAATTAAAGATAAATATCTAATATCTAGAGTTTGCAAACGCAAGCATACATTATCTCATTTGACCTTCCCAACAATCTTATGAGATCAGTACAGGGGATATGATCATCCCTCTATCAAAAAAGGGGAAACTGGAACTTTTAAAGATAAAATGATTTGCTCATAGTCACACAACTAGATTAAGTATCAGAAATGGGATTTTGTTTAAGCTAAGATTTCAGAATCTAACAGTTCCATTTTTTTACTCTTTCTATCTCCTAAATTCAGGTCCCTCAAGAGGGAGAACCCAAACCTAAATGAAGATGTTGTTTTGATAAGAGCCTTGAGAGATTCCAATTTACCCAAATTTCTTACAGATGATGCTCTTCTCTTCAGGTAATGTTATGAATGGTCATTTTCTTTTTTTGTATAACATAAGAAAATAGTTATGCTCTTCATTGACTGAAAACAAAATATCTCTGGGACAGAAAAAATTGTCTTCTATTTAGTTGTTTTTCTTAATAATAGAATCATAAAATTATCCTGTTTTGAAAGACCAGAATTCCATATATATGGACTTTTCCACAGATAATTGTAATTTCCCTGAGGTAGGAAACTTCCAGAATGAAGCTTTCTCTGAAATAGAAGCTATTTTGCAATATGGCAGGTTTCCTGGAAGCAGTGAAAAGTTAATGCCTCACCCAATATGTCAGAGGCAAGACCTGAACCCTTGTCTTCCAGACTCCAAGGCCCGTTCTATCCAGGATCACCTTCTGAAGACTCTCATCTTTAATCTCTTCACCATGTCTTTTGGTGGACACATCAGTTTTCATAGGTTCAATTATCATCTGTATGCAGATGACTCTCGCATCTAAACTTCTATCCCTACATTTCTCAATAACTTGAGTCCTGTACCACTGACTCACTAGTAGACATTTCCAAATGAGAGATGTAGGGCTTGATTAATGATAAAAAAGAGTCTCCTTTGCAAAGAGGGACAACACTGTTGGATTGTTTTTAATTTTTAATTTTTCTTTTAATTTTACCAGTCTGAAAGATTACTTATGTCTTAAGGTCCTTGTCAGTTTCTCGTAGTGTATCCTGATTGTCTCCTTAAAAAATGCAGACCTTTGTTCCAAGGCTATGCAGAATGAAGGAACTCATCTTCTCTATTATGAAAATATCACTGTGAACAAGAATGCTTTGTTGACTCCAGTGTATTAACTTAGTCTCCTCTGACAACAGCTCCAGTGCTGTGCATTCATCACTTAAGAAGACACTGGGAAATACAAAGATAGTGTCACTCCTTCAAGAGGTTTAGATCATGCTGGAAAGACAAAATTAGCACTAAATATAGCATGATACATTATAGGTGCCATATCACACATAATTATACATTCCTAGCAGTTGTGCTCCAAAAGTTCAGGCAAAGGGATACCAGCAAGAAAAAAATATATTTTCAACCATTTGAATATTGCAAATATGAAAATCATAAGAAAAATAAGAATAAGAAAAGAAAAACAAGATATAAAATAAATATTTAAATATCCAAATGGGTAACCATGTTTTCTGACTGGCTTAAATTTTGTTTCTTTGCTTTTCTTCTTAGTGGAATTATTTCTGATCTTTTCCCCGGAGTTCACATTCCAGAACATGATTATGGTATTCTGCAGTCGACAATTATAGACATCATGATTGGACAAAAACTTCAGCCCGAGGCCTGTATGGTTCACAAAGTTATTCAACTCTATGAAACCATGCTTGTAAGACATGGTGTCATGCTCGTTGGGCCAACAGGTGGTGGAAAGACCACAGTTTACAAAATTCTTGCTGAAACCTTAGGGGTATTGAATACTATGGAAATTGAAAATTCCTTTTATCGACCAGTCAAAACATATATTCTGAATCCAAAGTCCATAACAATGGGTGAACTGTATGGGGAAGTGAACAATTTAACCCTGGAGTGGAAAGATGGTTTAATGGCACTAAGTGTCCGAGCAGCAGTGAATGATACTTCAGAAGACCACAAATGGATTATCAGTGATGGGCCAGTAGATGCACTTTGGATTGAAAATATGAATACTGTTTTGGATGACAATAAGATGCTTTGTTTGGCTAATAGTGAAAGAATTAAGCTCACCCCTCATATCCATATGATGTTTGAGGTAAAGTATGACTATTTCATTGCTTTGAGCTGATGTATTAGTTACTTTAGGATGTGAGGACTAGATTTCTATGATTCTGTGGACCTGTCCATTTTTTTCTAAACTTATTTCTTCTCTGATGGGTATTTAAGGCTCTTTATAACTTAACCCCTTCTAACCCTTCCATTCTGATGCTTGACTCTCCACCATTTCCTTCCTTGTGAAATTACCTTCCACCTATATTATATATGTACATAGTTATTTGCATGTCGTCTCATCAATTAGACTGTGAGCTCCTTGAAGGCAGGATTTTTTTTTATTTCTCTTTGTATCACTAGAACTTAACATGGCACCTGAGATAGAGAATTGATGAATTCTTGTTAAGTAACTGACTAAATATTACTTGGTCTGCTCTGTGATAGGAGAAAGTAAATCAAGTCAGAGTATGGTCTAAGAAAGAATCAGGGTCTGCAGATAAGCATCTAGTGCAGCCAGCAGACAAGGAGGTCAAAGACACATAGTATATCTGGCTTACTGAGCCCAGATCAAGAATACAAGGCTTACAACTAAAAGGAGTAGAGGTCAGAAGAAGATAACTGACCTCCCAGGGAAAGGAGGGTCCTTGAAGGACATGACTTTGAAGAAGAGGTGTCACCATCTGTTTGACAGCTGCACCCCAAGATCAAGGGACTTTTCCATCTAACTTGCAGCTGAAACTTTCTTTATGTGTGGTCTCCTCCATTAGAATGAAATCTCCTTGAGTGTAGGGAGTTCTCCCTAGTTCAGGACAACAACTGGCACCTAGTCAGTCCTCTATAAATGCTTATTAGACTAGATGACCTTCTAGCTTTCTAGCTCTAATCTAGATCTAATCCTGTGGTCCTACCAGGCTGTGCCAACTAGTGCCAACTTCCTTGATGAGGAAAGGACCAAGACCACCTCTGGACATTCTCACCTTTTTTCTTATATTTAGGTAAAATGTTCTGGGTTTGAGGTTCCATGGTAAAACAGGATAATGAGATCAGAATAATCCAGAATATATTTTCAATAGTATTTCCATCCAAAGCAGACCTAACATAATTTGCTTTTATGAGATATTTCCTCAAACCTCTAGTCATTCAGTTTCTGTGCATCTGCTCATTTGCCTTCTCTGTTCTTTCCACAGCTCATTTCTACTTCCATTCTTCCTTATCTTGCCCTCCCAGTCCACAACCTGCCTCCACTGAAGTCCTATCATGGCATCTTTTCTGATCCTATCTCCGACCCTACTCCTTTCTCACATACAAATAGTGTTATGCAAGTGGTGCACAGGCCAAAGGGGCTGGAAAAACGACATTGACAATTGTACCTCCATGAAATTTAGATGGTGAGGGAGAACTTTTTCTTGTTCTGACAGATTTCCTTTTTCACCCCGTTTCATCACTTTTCCTTTATCTTCTTCTGACTTCACTTAAACTGTATTAGCTCACCCTTAGCCAGACTATGAGGGGCCAACAATATCATAAGTAGCTTTTTTCTAGGGTTTGCTTCTCCCATCTCAGGTACAAGATCTAAGGGTTGCCTCTCCCGCAACAGTCAGTCGCTGTGGGATGGTGTATGTGGATCCTGAAGAGCTAAAATGGATGCCATACGTCCTAACATGGAAGTCATCTTTTTATGAGCTAGTAAGTTTCTTATATGACCATTTAGAATTGATGAAAGCTATACTGAGAATGGTATTCATTTAAAAATACTTTAAAATAATAATAATCAATAACTAATAATAATTTTGGAATGCTTTCTGATTTATAGGAAACAGCTTTGCAATAAGAATATTCCTAAACACCACAAAGTGAGTGAAGTTGGTTCTTTTTCATATTAGATGAGAACCAATCAGTATTCTCACACAAGATAACTTGCTAAGGAGTTAAAACTTGAAGAAAGTAGTGTGTGCATATGCGTGCGTGTGTGTGTTTATTGTTGAATTGATGATGTCTCGAGTTATAATTGACTTTGACTCACTAGTATATAGCCAGTAGGACTGTGCTGAAAAATGTTTAACAAGAAACTCATCCCCCCTCCCAAAAAAGTACATACAGCACACCCTTAAGTGTAGTCTGTATTATAAATATTTTCTCCATCACTTTAAGTCTAAACAATCAACTAAACAATAAAAAAACCCTAATTTGTAGCATTTGTTGAAAATTCATAAATGTTCACACAGAACATTTAACAACTGGATCTTGAAAACCAGTTTAAGCTGGTTCAAGCCTGCCCCTTCTAGTAACTTATGCACAGTACCAAAGGCTCTTGTGGGGATCATCCAAACTAAGTGGCCTGTTCCTCTCTCTCAGACTCTCAGGGCAACTGGTTGCCAATTGCCCCCACCCCTATCCCTATCCTATGTATGGCTGGTATGTTTCTAGCTTTTTAGGTGTGAGTACCTGTGTCCCCACTAATCCAATAAATCATCTTGGACCCCTGTACTACAGTTGTTCCTATTTCATCCTTCTGAATTATACTTCAACAAAACACTTGACCAAAGTCATTTGTTAAGCACCTGACTGGATGTAAAGGTAAGAATAGATGCCTGGTGGGCAGAGTAGTTAGTATTATATGTTATTTTAGAAAAACATTCAATTAAAGTAGTAAAAGAAACAAAAACTGATAGGAATATCACAGCTTTAGTCATATTTTCAGCCCCCTTAACTCTCAATCAGGTCATCCTATTTGGATTAACATCCAGGTCTGTGTCTGTACTACCAAGTAGAAATTCAGTCTCACTGGCTGCTCCTCAGTGTGAAAGGATCTGAATGTTCAAGTGCTTAAGGGCCTCAGACACTTCCTAGTTGTGTGACCCTGAGCAAGACATTGAACTTTGTTTGCCTCATTTTCCCCATTCATAAAATGAACTGGAGAAAGAAATGGCAAACCACTCCAGTATCTCTTCTAAGAAAACCTCACATGTAGTCACAAAGAGTCAAACACAACTGAAAAAGTCTGAAATGGATATCAAGCTCAAGGTGGGAAGCTACTGAATTGTCACATTTCCCAGCATAGCTAGAAGGTAGACTTCTCTTTATTCACCCCAAGAGTTGAAGAAAACATGTTGATTGGAGCCCTGCTCATTAATGAGGGAACCTTATTAATCCTCTTGATCTTGCTTGCTTTTTGCTACAGGAGCTCTCACAGCTATGTCTTGACACAAGAGAGATGGTCTTGTCCATAGGAGCAGCAACATCCTCTGTTTTTCTTAGTTTATCTTTCACTTTCATAAGTCTGCATTAGGGGCAGCTAGGTGGCGCAGTGGAGAGAGCCCTGGCCCTGGAGTCAGGAAGACCTGAGTTCAAATGTGACCTCAGACACTTAATAAATACCTAGCTGTGTGGCCTTGGGCAAGCCACTTAACCCCATTGACTTGCAAAAATCTTTAAAAGGGGCAGCTAGGTGGCACAGTGGATAAAGCACTGGCCATGGAGTCAGGAGTACCTGGGTTCAAATCCAGTCTCAGACACTTAATAATTACCTATCTGTGTGGCCTTGGGCAAGCCACTGAACCCCGTTGCCTTGCAAAAACGTTTAAAAAAAACCTTAAAAAAAGTCTGCATGGGGAAACATAGTCTCCTCATTGCCCAAAGCTTCCTAGTCAATCAACTACAAGAAAATGAAATGACAGTCAGAATGGATTCAGATGATGCTTTTGTAGCTGGGTGGGACCTTCAAGAGAATGTATTCTAACTCCACTAATTTTACAGATGAAGAACCTAAGGGCTAGAGAAATTAAATGACCACACTAGCAGTAAGTATTATAGATAGTCCATATTCTTTCTACTAGATATTGTTACACCAATGCATAACCATAATAACTAACATTTATTTAGTTCTTACAGTGTTCAGAGAAGACTAGCTCCTCTGATGTGAGGGCTTGCTGAGTACTTTTGAGGGTGCTCATTCACCTTTGGTGTCCACCTGCCACCAGACTCTCACCTGCAACTTCAAGAAGTTATAGACATACACAACAGCCATACCCCAGTAATTTGGCTTGGCAGATGGTCTAAACCAGACTGAGGAAAGTCTACAAGCCTCCAACCCATTGTGAATTAGGAGCACATGATGACTCCCTTGGCAGAATGAGCAGATGAAAACAATTTATTCCAATAGCCATGACATGACTGAAACAGGTACTGTGAATCTCTTAGTCTGGTCAGCCACTGAAGATGACAGAGTCATCCCCTGCATCCCAGACCTTTATCAGTTATCTTGACCTCTGTCCTGCCACTTGACTTCAATGACAAAGGAAGGAAAAGTGAGATGGACCTCTTGTCTCACTTAAATGAAGTTCACGGGCATTAAGTTAAAACATTACCCATGATGTCCTTTGTTCTCTTTAAAAACGAAGGATGTACAATAAACTATGAGCAGGAAACTATGCTAAGACTTTACAGTTATAACCTTTTTTAATCTTCACAACAACCAGGGAGGAATATGCAATTATTACCCTCATTTGACAGATAAGGAAACTGAGGCAAACAGAGGTACAGTGGCTTACCCAGTGTCATACATCTAGTAAGTGATTGATTTGACTTCCTTGACTCCAGGCTTGACTGAACCACCTAGTAGTAAGTGTATGTAATGCATTATTTAGATATCCCCTAGTACAATTAAATTATTTTCTTTTTTCATTTTAGATGAATGATGAAACATGGGAATATTTATTAAGTCTATTTCAACGTTATGTTGAAAACGGCTTAAAGTTTGTAACTAAAAAGTGCTCTCAAGCTATCCCTCAAGTGGACATCAGCAAAGTGACCACCCTCTGCTGTTTATTGGAGTCCCTCCTATTTGGGAAAGATGGACCTGATTTAACTATGGTAGGAATGTTGCCTTTAATCACCACAAAAATATGATTGGGAGAAATTTTTTCATGCACAATTATAAATGAACTCAAAGATGACAACTTGGGTTTTTGAATATGATAAGCATCAATACAAATTGTGAAAATGCCTACTGTTTGCTAAGTTTTTTTTGGTTCTCATTCATCAAGTCCCTCCTACACAAATCACACCTTGGACATCTCTCTTCATCTCTCTAGACATCTAAAGTCCCTTTTGTGACCCAGGTTTCTCAGCTGGCTTTTAATCTGTGATGTTTATAAGGCAATATCATGTGTCTATATGAGCTATCATTTCTTTAGTGTTAGTCTTACAGGAAATTTAGCTTATAAAAAAATTATTTGTATAATCAAGCTAGGGTCTGGTGGCATTTCTATAGTGACCTAGAAAGTGACTTGCCCATGGTCACACAGCTAGTAATGTCTGTGGTCACATTTGAACTCAGGTTTTCCTGATTCCAGGCCCAGTGTTTTAGTCACTATGCATTTAAAAGTGTCTATCTACCTTGGAAAAAAGGGGTGGTGTAAAGAGAGGTTTCATTATTTTAGACTGCTTTTCAAAAGTTATCTATAAATTGTCTTAAAGATTTCATTTGGTCTTTTAGGAACAAGGAAAATTGAACAGTATAATATGCCAGACTTTTGCATTCTGCTATTTGTGGTCTGTGGGTGGAAATTTGATTGAAACCTATTGGGATGCTTTTGATACTTTTGTCAGATTGCAGTTTGAGGATGCTCCAGAGGCCAAGGTAAGGAGAGTTACTAAGTCTATAAGAATGTGGTACATCTCAGTGACCAACTTGGAAAGACTGTGAAGCTGAAATTACAGGAGGGTCCTGTCTCTGGGGAATTGAAGGGAGGTTGGCCTTTAAGGACAACCTGTTATGTGTATGAAGGTTCTTGAATCCCACATTTGGTTAGGATTCCCTCCCTGATATAGAAAAGAAAAATAAATGAACCTGACAAAGAAAGAAACAGAGAGACAGAGAGAGAGAGAGAGAGAGAGAGAGAGAGAGAGAGAGAGAGAGAGCCAGATTGACAGAAAAAATTGGATAGGAATCAAAACTTGAGGATGATTTTGATTTTCATTTCTCTCAATGACAGAGAATTTTTTCATGTTGTTATAAGTTTGCAGTACTTTTGAGAACTGTTCATTTTTATCCATATTATCTATTGGAAAATTATTTTTGTTATTAAATTTTTATTAGTTCTCTATATATCTTTGTTGTTATACTTTTAAAATGAGATCCTTATCCAAAACTTTTTTCCAGTGCATCTTAGTTGCATTATTTTTGTTCGTGCAAAAAACTTTTCAAACTCATGTAATCAAAATCATCTAATGTATCTTTTGTGATTTTCCTTAGCTGTTTGGTTGAGTATCCATCCACCTGCCTAATCTAAGTTGCTAAAGATGTATGATCCTCTTCTCTTTTTCCATTTCTTATAGTTAAGTTATGTGCTTCTTTAAAGTTTGTGGTTATGATGTATGATCCTCTTCTCTTTTTCCACTTCTTATAGTTAAGTTATGTGCTTCTTTAAAGTTTGTGGTTATTGTTGTTCCTTAGCTCCCAAGCTCTGGTGATTTGTGGAGCATCCATATGGATTACGATACCAAGCGCTTGGACCCTTGGGAACGAATCATTCCTCCTTTCAAGTATAGCCGAGAAGTGCCTTTTTTTGAAATGCTCGTTCCTACCACAGACACCATCCGCTACGGTTATCTAATGGAAAAACTGCTGGCCGTCAAGCACCCTGTTCTTCTGACTGGAATCACCGGAGTTGGCAAAGTAAGTGACCCCACCCAAAAAACAGGATCAGTGTTGCCAGCTCTATATGAGATAACACAACATGTCTCTAAGGATGTTGACTAAATGGAAAGGGATTCTTGATATTTCACACTCTGAGGCATACCTAGACAGTTTTTCCTATATGATGGAGGAAAACCTGGGCTACCTGAGTGACAGAAAACCCTGCCATGGGAAGTACAAGTCTAACATTGTGATTAATAAATAAAACAAGAAAATTATAAGCCCCTCTCTTTTTTCCTCTTCCCCCTATAACTTGCTGTTACATTCCACTTTATTTAGTTAGTTATTTAAATAATATAAATAAATAATCTTGAGAAGTAGGTTGGGGTAGTAGATAGAAAACCAGCCTCCGAGTCGAATGGCCTATCTTGTCTCTGACACCTAACCCAAGGTAAGTCACATAACTTATGTTGGGGCAGACAGGGAGATGGCACAGTAGAGAGAACATTGGACATGGAGTCAGCCAAGACCTGAGTTCAAATTCTGCTTCTGATATATAGACCAACTAGTGACCATGGACAAGATACTTCACCTCCCTCTACCTCAGTTTTCTCATCTGTGAAATGGAAATAAATACAGCATATACCTCCAAAGGTTGATATCAAATAAGATTATATTTATAAATTAGCATAGTGCCTGTTAAATGGTAGACTTAATTATTAATAATAGGCTAATTATATTATTGATAGAGTTGTATTTATAATGTGACAAGGAATATGTGATTATTAATAAACAAATACTAATTGTTCATAATATATTGTGTTCCTATAGCCCCTTCATATAAATTATTATTGCTTTATTATTAATATAAATAATAATTTAAGATACTTCGTTTAACTTTCCTGTGACCCATGCAGCTCTCATTGTGTTATAACTGCCTTCTTCTCTAGGAGATCCCTACCTCAAAGAAAATTATTGGTCTATATGATAAAAAAAACAAGTGGGAGGAATATTGCAAACATTATTACTCATTAAAATTTATAATCAGATTAATTTTCCAGCTCATACAATTAATCCAAGGGTCACAATTCCAGAGCTATAAGTGATCTCAGGAGCTCAAATCACACAAATCTTTGGAAGAAAAGGAATCATTGATTTTTGAAAATGTTTTTAATGTCACTCTTTTTTTAATTTAACCATGTAGGACTGGTACAGTCTTTTGTTCTCCCATTAAGAAGTCTCAGGAGTTAGGAAGTCATTCAACATGACTCAAATATCTCAAATGCCTTAGCCCTTTTGGGACACTGATTTATATTTTGCATAACACTACCTTAAACATATATATACATACATATATATATATATATATATATGTTTTAAGAACTGGAGTGTACTTCCAATATGCCCCATCAATTATTTTTTGTTTGCTTGTTTGTTTTGATTGTTTGTTTGTTTTTGCAAGGCAATGGGATTAAGTGACTTGCCCAAACAGCTAGGCTTCTGTGGCCAAATTTGAATTAAGGTCCTCCTGACTCCAGGTCAGTGCCCATCAATTCCTTTCGCTTTCTCCATCCTCAATCCTGCCTTTCCAATTTTTTCAGGTACTAATGCTAACCTGATTTTTCAAAATCCGTGGTCTAATTCTATTGGCACTGTCCAATATTTAATTCCAATATAACTTGACCTTATTGCCATCAAGACCTAGGCTCAAATCTTCCACCTGACACATACCAACTGGGCAAATCAATTAACCTTGTTAAATCTTAGTTTCCACATCTGTGAAATGGGGAATGAACTCAGTGGTCCTTTTTAGCTCTTAAATCCTGTGTTCTTTTACTTTTTTCTTACTCATCTTGTGAATTGATTTTTTTAATGAAATATATGCTTTCCTTTAGCTGATGAACAACTTTGTGATCTCTTATCCTAAGTTTTTACAGTCCATTCACACCCTGTTTTATTTTATCCTTTAAAGTCTGTTGTTGCTCGGGGATTACTGAACAGAATACAAGACCAGGCTGGGTACCTACCTGTCTACCTCAACTTCTCAGCACAAACGTCATCATCAAGAACACAAGAGATTATTGAGTCAAAACTGGAAAAGAAAAGAAAAACCATTCTAGGTAAAAAAAAAGAGTGGTTGTAGCTGAATTGATGCGATTCTCCCCAAAGAAACATACATTATTAAAATAGATGATATAATTTCCTACCTCAATGTAATGATAGTTTCAATTTAAATAGTAATTCAAAAATTTCCAAAGTGCTTTTATCTGCATCATCTGTGCATCATGAGAATCCTTTGAGGGAGATATTTTAGGTATTATTATCATCAGTTTATAGATGAGGGTTATGATTATGATCATTGATAACAGCCTTTATATGGTGCTTTATGGTTTCTAAAATGAGTTGCAATCATTACTCCATTTTATTCTCACAACAATCCTATCCACATTTTGCAGATGGAGAAACTGAGGCAGAGAGAAAATAAATGATATGCCCAGGGTCTCACAGCCAGTATGTGACTAAGGCAGGATTTGAATACAGATCTTATAGATGCCAGGTTCAGGGCTCTAGCCTCTGTTGCATCTATTAAGTGTCTACTCTGTATCAGTCACTGGGCTAAGTACTTTGATTCATTCCCCTCCTTTATCCCCTAAATCTAAGGAGTCATTAAGAAAGTCAGTCCCTACCCTTGAAAAGCTCACAAAATATTGGGATGTTACAGTGAATATAGTCTAGTAATGGTACATGACATTATTATACCCAATATTAGATGCATTAAATCCCCCAAAATATATTTTTCTGGGTATTATTCAGTCGTTTCCTCATGACCAACTATTTGTGTCCCCATTAGAGTTATGAAGCAAAATGTGAATTCTAAGGTTGGGTTGGAACATTGTTTGGCAACCATTGTTTAGAAGGCTTCAGGAAGGTAGTATAAGAGTTGGGTTCAAGAATTAGATTAAATCCAACAGGAGAATGGAAGGAAGAAGTGCCTTCCAGATATATGACCAACAATAAGGACAAAGGTTCTGAGGTGAGAGAACTGAGGAGAATGTGGTTGAAGTATAAAGTCTGTGGAGAAAATATATATATACATATATATGTAATATGAGACCAGACTAAAGGATGCCTCCAATGCTAGGTAGTAAGCAAGTGAAATAATATACAAAAAGGGCTTTGCCAACATATAGAAATGATCACTACTATAATGATTTATTATTCTTCAAGGCAGGGGGAAGCCACTAGGGAAGTTGCAGCAATGACTTGACATAACAGTCCCATTTCTTCATCTGCATCCTGGAAATTTAGACTTGGTGATCCCACTATTGATCTCAAGGTCATCACATCCAGAACCAAAGCCATCTTCTCTTCCCCTTTAGTTTTCTAGTCTCTGCCAATGGTTCTGCCATTGTTCCAGCCAGATTCACAGGCCTTAAATTTCAATATCAATTTTGATTCATTCCCCTCCTTTAAACCCTCGGTCTACCGAGTCCCCAAGTCCTGACTATTCTTTCTTAGAAAGGTATCTTATTCACAGAGCACCTTCTTTCCCATGGCCTCTACCCTAGTTCATACTTATGGGATGAAAGGTCTGGGTCCACAGGGGCTCAACTTAGAAACTGACATTTCCTAACTCTAAAATCTCCCACTCGTGTTCATTCTGTGTACTTCTGGCAAAATCTTCCATCATGTTGGCCATCAAATATGGTGTTAAATGATAACAAAGTTCCTGACCTTGAGGAGTACAGTCAATAGGGGAGACAACATATAAATAACTATACAAAAATAAGACATAAACAGGATAAGGAGGAGGGGAGCCTCAGAGGGAAAACACTAAGATTGAAGACAGAAAAAGCTATCCTTCACTTCACTCCCTTCCTCAAGAACCTATATAGTATCTTGCTTGTCATTTACCATATCAAGTCAAAGCTTCTCTACCAGTTTTCAAGCCTTAGATGATATAGGTGCATAATGTAATTATAATGAATCCTGAATATTTTATTAATCTGTTATCTTTTATCAGTCTATCATCTATCCATCAATCCCCTATATTTACATCTATTATCTATATTTATAGATGTCATCTATTTATCATCTATCTATCTACCCATCCATCCATTCATCTATTCATCCATCCATCCATTTATCTATCTGGACAGCTAGGTGGCACAATGAGTAGAGAGAACACTGACCTTGAAGTTAGGAGGACAGGGAGTTCGAATCCAGCTTCAGATACTTGATACTTAGTAGCTGTGTGACCTTGACATGTCACTTCACCCTGATTGTCTTGAACCTAGGGCCATCTCCAGCCATCTTGATTCTTATCTGGCCACTGGACCTAGATGGCTTGGGAAGAGAAAAGTGAGGTTGATGACTTACACAGCCCCCCTCACTCAAATCCAATTTATGTACTTGTCATGGCATCACCTTCCTGGTGTTATGATCTTCAAAAATGAAGAGCAAACATTTATCTATATTTTATATTTTTCCTTCCTTCTTTTCTTCCTTTTTTCCCTTCTTTCTTTCCTTCCTTCCTTCCTTCCTTCCTTCCTTCCTTCTTTCTTTCTTTCCTTCCTTCCTTCCTTCCTTCCTTCCTTCCTTCCTTCCTTCCTTCTTTCTTTCTTTCTTTCCTTCCTTCCTTCCTTCCTTCCTTCCTTCCTTCTTTATGTCTGTCTTTCTTTCTTTCTTTCTTTCTTTCTTTCTTTCTTTCTCTCTCCCATTCTTCCTTCCTTCCCTATGAAGATATACTAGGGAAAGTCTATATTGACTCCAAGATCATGACAGTATACAGCGTTCTGGTCAAAGAGAAAGACAGTAGGACAATAGCCCAGAAGAAAATTTTCTCTTCTCTTTCAAAGACCTCCTTCAATCCTAAGGGCATAGAACTCATCATGTAATATCATATATGACTAGCAAAGGGTCTGCTCCAATAGAGTCTTTAATTTGACCTTAATTCTAATATGCTTTCATTTGTCTTGCTTTCCAGGAGCACCAGGAAACAAAAGAGTCGTAATCTTTGTGGATGACTTGAACATGCCCAAGTTGGATTGCTATGGTTCTCAGCCTCCTATTGAATTGCTCCGACAGTATATGGATTTTGGTGGATTCTATGACCGAGAGAAGCTCTTTTGGAAAGAAATACAGGTAATTTTAGGCTTAAAATAATTCAGAGGATAATAAATAAGAATGCTTTGAGTTTGTCATTTTAAGTTAAGGTGGGTTGCTAATTTCCTTCCAATTATTTAATAGAGGTCATTCAATATGAATTAGTTGAATAAATAGCCTGTTCATATGAGGAGGGAGATCCATGAGTCCATGAAAGTGTAGTCAGGAAGAAAACCAGTGGCAACTAGATGGCACAGCAGATAGAGCATTGGGTCTGACTTTAGGGAGATTCATCTCCCCGAGTTCAAATCTGGCCTCAGACACTTAACCCTGTTTTCCTGAGTTTTCTCATCTATTAAATGAACTGGAGAAGGAAATGTCAAACCACTCCTGTACCTCTGCCAAGAAAACCCCCCAAAGAGGTCAGAAAAATTCATACGCGACCAAAATCCAACCTCACAACAATAACAAATACATGTATATGTCTGTACAACATAGTGATCAGAACTTAGTAAGCATTAATAAATGCTTTCTTCATTCATTCATGTCCTATCAAGTCTTGGGAATTATCCTTGAGTAAGTGACTGTCTTGAGAATCTTTCCAGAGCCTGCTTTGAAGTATAACTATAACCCCTTGCTCTTAAAATTCAGTTATATCCATTATTTCATCCTTACAATAAGGTAGTTGGACCAAATTTTGTTATCTCCATTTTACAGGTAAGAAAGGTGTAGTTCAATTGCAAAATGGCAGCCTGGTCATGTCTAGAACCTCTCTTATCATCCTTAGTCCAGGACATCTTCTCTGGACTGAGAAAACAGTTATTTTCATGAAAGGCAGCAAATGAATCCTAAGCTGGGCCATTAGTGGTCTGCAGTAGATGTGATTTCCTGCAAATTAGGGAAGCAGTCAGCCCAGACTAATCCAACTGCTATTCCGGTTTAATGGACAGAAACTGGACCAGATATAGGGAACTTTCAATGAAGAAGCTTCCTCTCCCAAATGAAAGTCAGGGTCTCCTCAATAATGTGAGTGACCTAGAGCACTGAAAAGTTAAGGGATTTATCCAGAGTCACACAGCCAGAATGTTTCCAGATAAGGGACTTTGAACCAAGGTCTTCCCAGCTTCAAGGATGGCTTTCTATTTTTGCCTAAACACTTAAAATTATAGAACTTATTTTCACAAGTTATCTACTGTTCAATTAATCAATTACAATATTTGATCATTAATTTTTCCAAGGAATTAGACACAGATTTCTCCTTTCCCATGTATTTTAAGTTCAATAAAAAATAAATCCTTGCTCAGTTTATAAGATTTTATTTATGACTATTATATACCTCTAGGATACTGAAGCCTAGATATAATAATTCATTTTTGTTTGAATCATTTCACTTTCTTTCCAGGATGTAACAATTGCATCAGCATGTGCACCTCCAGGAGGGGGTCGAAATCCTGTAACTCCTCGTTTCATCAGACATTTCAGCATGTTGTGCCTCCCAACACCTTCTGAACATATTTTAAAGCAAATTTTTCAAGTGAGTATTAATTTGCTCATTTAATTTTACTGCATTAATATCTAATGCTTTTGATTAATTAATTCCTCTAATTAATTAATTTAGAAGGAAAAAATTACTTGTATTCTCCATGTTATAATTTCTTTGGTTATACAATAAGGACTGAGCTTGCATTTTCACTGGAAGTCCCTAGTGAGGAAATTCCCTACACTAATGTACTCAGCACCTCTAAGTCAGAGTTGCCTAGAGTACTGAACAATTGATACATGTCAGAGATGGGACTTGAAACCTCCATGAATCTTCCCACTTTCAAGTCAACTGTCCACTACCATACCAGGTTCCTCTCTAGAATTGTAGGTGAGAGAATTTTAGAGCTTGGAGAAACCTTGGAGATTTTCTAGTATGAATAGTCTACCTTTACCTGTGAGATTCTGGGGTTCACTCTTTGAACCTACTCACCCTGGCATACTAGATTTCCCTGTGGGGTAGCTGCTAGTTCTCCTCCTCTGGATCTGAGAGGACTCTGAGGAGCCCAAGGATGATTTTTTAGTATTCTAACTAATGAACCCCCACTGATTCGCTTTCCACAGCATTATTATGAATAACAATTAGGTCAGTTTAGTTACAATTATCTCCTGAGATAGTTTAGTAAGAAAAGCTGGTAAATAACATTCTCTTTAAAATTCTGTTAGTTGGGGAAGCTAGGCGGCACAGTGGATAGAGCACCAGCCCTGGAGTCAGGAGTACCTGGGTTCAAATCCGGCCTGAGACACTTAATAATGACCTAGCTGTGTGGCCTTGGGCAAGCCACTCAACCCTATTACCTTGCAAAAAAAAATTCTGATAGATATTTTCCCACAAGTAAATCAAAATCCAATGAAAAATGATCTTCAACTCAGAGATCATATATAGTAAGTGGCTAACTCACAGTCCCTAGTTACTGGAAATCCTTTCCTCCTCCCCCTGCCCCCTCCTCCCCCTCCTCCTTCCACCTCTTATTCTTCCTCATTCTTCTCCTTCTCCCTTTTTCTTTCCCACTGCCCCTCCCCCTTCTTTTCCCCTTCCTCCCTCTCCACCCCCTCCTCCCCCTCCTCTCCCCATCCTCCCCTTCCTCTTCCTCCTCTTCTCCTCCTCCTTCTCCTCCTCCTCCTCCTTTTTCTTCTCAATTACATGGAATTCTTCTTCAGTACAGAATACACTTGCTTATTGCCTCAGTGCTGTGGCTAGATCATATATTAAGGAAGAAGGTAGTGCAATTTTTTTAAATGATGTTTTAATTAGACAGAAAAAAGTATTTGCTTACTTCTGATTCTAGTTTGGATGTCTGGGTAAAGAGATCAAAATATAAAGTACAGTGAGTGCATTGATCAGAGAGGAAATCCACAGGTGCTGATTTATAGTTGAAATGAGGGGAAGCTAGGTGGTGCAGTGGACAGAGCACCAGCCCTGGAGTCAGGAGTACCTGAGTTCAAATCCGACTTGAATCACTTAATAATGACCTAGCTGTGTGGCTTTGGGCAAGCCCCTTAACCCCATTTGCCTTGAAAAAATCTAAAGATAAAAATAAAAATAAAATATAGTTGAAATGAAAGGTGAAGGGGCAACTAGTGGTGCAATGGATAGAGCACCAGTCCTGGAGTCAGTTGAACCTTAGTTCAAATCTGATCTCAGGCACTTAATACCTAGCTGTGTGACCTGGGGAAAGTCATTCAACCCCATTAAATAAATTAAACTAAAAAAAGACATAAGTAGCTAAAAAATGATAATTTTATAAAAGTCAACTCTTGAGAATTTGTTCTGGTATGATAAAAGGGATTTTTGCATGCCTTTATTCTTTTGTCAGAGTTTCCTTTTAATATTTAAGGATAAACCAAGTTTTGCCTCATGTGTAATTAAGAAATAAATCACATTTCTTTCATGGTTCTGATTTTAGGCAATCTTGAATGGTTTCTTAATTGAGTTTGCTCCACCTGTAAGGCAATGTTCATTCAGTATTGTAGAAGCTGCTGTTGAAATTTATAACAGGATGAGCATCGATCTCCTCCCAACACCTGCAAAATCCCATTATGTGTTTAATTTGAGAGATTTATCCAAATGTGTGCAAGGTAATGTATTCTCAAGTCATTTCTATCTGTTTTGCAGACTGCTATATGGTACAGGCAAGGTGAGTTTATAAATGCACATCTATATGATAATATTCCTTTACTCTAAAAAGGTGCTAGAGTAAGGGTTCTTAACCTATGGTCTATGAAGTTTTTTAAATTAAATTATGATTTTTTAATGATTTCATTTTAATTATCAAATTTAAATTGCCATTCAGTTGTTAAAGTCACATTTGACTCTTTGTGACCCCATTTAGGATTTTCTTGGCAAAGAAAGAAAATTGTCATTTCCTTCTCTAGTTCCTTTTACAGATGAAGAAACTGAGACAAACGGGGTCCAGTGACTTGATGCAGTCACATTTGAACTCAGGAAGATGAGTCTTCCTGACTTCAGACTTGCTGCTCAATCAACTTTGCCACCAAGCTACCACAAATTTTATTTCTATCATTTAAAATTTTTATTTTGATAATATCAAGTATTTATATATTTGATAACTCAAAATTCATTTATTTTCTAATCCCATGTATTTTTGTTTGTTTTGCAAGGCAGTCATGATAACATGACTTGGTCACAGTTATTAAGTGTCAAATGTCTGAGACTGGATGTGAACTCAGGTCCTCCTGACTCGGGCTGGTGTTGTATCCACTGAGCCACTTAGTTACCCCTCCTTGTATTTTATTTTATTTTAAGCACTTAATACCATTCTTCTGAGAAAAATCCATGGGGTGGACACGGCCTCAGGAGCCTAGGATACACACACACACACACACACACACACACACACACACACACACATACACATACAGACTTAAGCATTGATAGCAAAATGATTAAATTTTGGAAAATTTGGTATAGTAAAATTATTATATTGGTATACTACCTAGCCATGGCACAGGATTTTTCTATTGTGGTCTCTGCAAAACAGTCAAGTGAATAGTAGATCTATTTTTATCCCAATTTTAAAGATGAGAAATTGGAAACTTATTGAGATGATTTCCTTAAAGTCCCATCTCTCCACTGCTAACCACAGTCCCTTCTGGGACTTGGCAGCCAAGCCATGTCCCTTGTACTAAGGTGAACAGAAATTTCCATGACCCATCTCTTCTCACATCTATTTTGTTTGTCTGGGAGTCTCCCCTCCCGTGGGCCCTGGAATATTATAGTTAAGAAAATTTCAAATCAATAGGTAAAGAACTATTTTGAGAAGGGGGAGGGAAAGGATTTGCAACAGTAACAACTCTCTGTGCTTGAAAAAAATCAATAAAATTAAACCACAATATGACCCACAAATACTGTTTTCTTTTTAATTGTTTTTTAATTTTTTTTAATCTTTTATTAGGTATTCTGCAATGTGATCCAACAATAGTCAGGGAGGAGATGCAAATATTTAGACTATTTTGCCATGAATGTCAAAGAGTTTTCCATGACCGCCTCATCAACAATGAAGATAAGCAATACTTCCACAACATGTTATCAGAAATGGCCAGTAAGAAAGTGCTTTTGTTTCACTAATATTTTTATGAAGTGAGGCAGAGGAATTTTTATTTTCTATTTATGTAGGTTATGTTCAGATTATGGTGCACTTATGGTACAATGCAAAAGCAATTTGAGTAATATATTAAACAAAACCTTCGTTTTCTCCTCCACTGAGGTTCATGCATTCCCCATCTACCAGCCTATATCCTCCTAATTTTCCTCTACAGAACCACAGGATAGTCTTCTTTCTTTCTCCATGAATTCAGTGTTTGGTTCACAATCTTTCTCTCCTCTCCAATTCCCACCATCATATTTGGGTACTTCCACATATATGCTAATACTCTATCAAATACTCTAACCTCCTATTCTTCAATATTTTGTGGTAGTTCATTCATTTTGGTCCTGTCCAACTCTTTGTTAGGCTTTCATGAAAAAGATAAAATGACTTATTACTTTCTCCAGTTCATGGGGAAACTAAGGCAAACAGGGTTAAGTGAATTGCCCAGGGTCACATAGACCAGAACTGGCCTCTAACCTACAGGTGCCTAGAGCAAAAACAGAGAAGGCTACAGAAAGGACATTCGTGGACACAAATAGAAGTCTAATTAACTTCAGAATGAAGAAAATGGCACCCACAGGCAGAAGCCACCTTCCCCTAAAAAGTAGGGTTCAGTGCTGCTGAGACTAGGGCTTCTTCTATACATGAAAGTTGCTGACCCACAATATGATTATTTTTAGGTCTAGAGATGATTTTCATGATTGACATTCCTTGGGATAATACAGGCATTCTTGGGTCCCATAGGAACAGTTGTCCATGAAGGTCATGATTACTCTGTGAAGTATAGAACAAAAATTCTGTGATGGAAATAGGAGTATAGCACAAGAAATGGGGATTCTGATGGATGACCCTGGGAAATTAAGACTGATCCAAGAAGCACACTTTGCCAGAGGGTGAGGTCATACCGAGTGCAAAGGATTATTTTTGTTCCCGGCCTTAGCTCTGGGAAACAGGGTATCTCCAAACTATTTTGACATGAGTGTCTGATGCTGGATTTGAACTCAGTTCTTCCAGATTCCAGATTGGATACTCGTTATACCATACAACTTAGCCGTCCTAGTTCTTAAACTTACTCATTTCTTATGATTTACTTCATATACTTCACACACATACAAAGATAGGAATATCTTTGATCTTGCGATTATCCATAAATGCACCATTTTCATGAAACATTCAAATTATTGTATCGAATCACAATGTGTTGACTTTTTAACTCTCCCTCTGCTTTCTGTTGCTAGACCATTCTTTTTCTACAATGTGACCCCTGATTCCTTGACCCCTCAGTTCTCTCCCAGGCCATCATCACCATGACTAGCCCCATTCTCTTCTTTTCCCCAACTTGATCCCTTGATTCGACTCTACACTGACTTCTTCTCTTGAGTCCCATCCCCCCTTTTCATATCATGGATTGTGCCCACTAAGCCTCAGCTTTAGAGGACTACCACCATCTGACACTGTCGTTCCCATATATGTGCTACTCTATGAAGGTGGAGAAAATCACAAAGCCAGGTTGACTGGGTCCATTACAAATGTCTGTTATATAACTTCAACTGACCCCTCACTGCTGCTCTACTGCTGCTCTTCTATACTTCACTGATAAACTCACTCTTCTACGCACCTCAGCATCTCTTTCAAATCCTTTCATGCCTCCTCAAACCTTCCATGACACCCTCTCTCCAACCTCCTCCACTGGAAACCTGGAGGCCATTTGCCATGAGCTTCCTCTTCTCCTTTCCTCCCCATCTTACATCCTCCAGATGCCTTCTGCTACTCTCTCCTCTTTCACCCCATCTCTCATGAAGCAGTGGCCCCTTCCTCACCAAGACTGACCCTTCTCCTTTTACAAGCAATACTTTCAGTCCCATCTTCTCTAACAGATCACCCCCTCTGCTATCCCCAGCCTCTCACTACTATTCAATTGACTTTCCATTGACTTCTTCCCCACCCCCTACAAACAGACCCATTAGTTCTTACATCCTGAGACAATCCTCACTACATCCCTACTATTATTGTCCCATCTCTCTCCTATCTTTTGTGGCTAAACCCTGTGCAGTTGCTACTCCTGTAGTTGGTACAGTAGGTTCCTCCACTTGTTCTCTTCTCATTCTCTTCTTGATGGTATACAGCCTGGTTCATGACATCATCATTCAACCGCAACCACTGTCTCCATAGCTACCCCCACTCTCTTAATTGCCAAACCTAAGCCTTTTCTCCATTGTCATCCTTTTTGGATTCTCTGAAATCTTTGATATTGCCAATCTCCTTCTTCTCCATGATATTCTTCTCTTTCTCTCCTGGTTCTCCTAGCATCTCCATCCCTCAACCCAACCTGCCATCGTTCCAATCTTCTTGTAATATATTCCTGCACATATTCTTCAATCAGTGACTCTCACCCCTGACTCCAGGGTCTAGGTTTTTTTTCTGGCTGCCCCCATGATTGGAATGCTTTCCTTCCTTATTTAAGTTTGCTGACTTCTTTCAAGTTCCAACTTAAATTTCACCTTCTGCAGGAAGATTTCTCTCTTAATTCTAGTGCCTTCCCTATTTCTCCTGTGCACAATTTGTACATGCACACTGTTCTTCTCACTAGTTTGTGAGCCCCTCGAGGGCAGGGACTACTTTTCCCTTTCTTTTTATCTCCAGTCTCTGTCACATAATACGAGCTTAATAAATATATTTGATGTGTTGAAGAACGGACAATTCATCTTTTGAGCCTTGTAACAGAATCAATGGAATATCAGAAGGGCCAGTGGAGAACACTGACTTCATGTGCCAATGGCTAACATTTTAATTTAATCCTTACAACAATCTGGAGAAATGGGTGCTGTTATTAGCCTCATTTCACAAATGAGGAGACTGAACCTGAGAGAAGATCATTAACCCTGAGCCACACAGCTAGTTAAGTGTCTGCAGTGGGATCCAGATTGCACTACATCCTGATTTCTGCTTCTCTCTCTCTCTCTCTCTCTCTCTCTCTCTCTCTCTCTCTCTCTCTCACACACACACACACACACACACACACACACACACACAAACACACACACACACAGCAATTGAGGTTAAGTGACTTGTCCAGGGTCACATAGCAAGTAAGTGTCTGAGATTAGATTTGAACTCAGGTCCTCCTAACTCCAGCACTGGTCTATCCACTGAGTACATACTGCTTTTCTGATACCTTGGAACATAGAGCATCCAACAATCAATAGCAGTGATCTTTTGGGGTTTGTTCAGGGAAACCTTTCTGAAGACCACTAAACACATTTGGGTTGGTAAAATGGGGAGTATTTTCCAGGTATATGTTGGACCACATGTCCATTCTACCTTTAGAATTCTGTTATCTTATAAACTGGTCCAATATATGTCTCTTTAAACTTGTTTCTTTTACTAAAATCAATGCTCCTAACTAAAATGTGTTAAAATGGTGACATCATTTTATATGATTTAGTCAATTGGTAATATAAATAATGATATTTTGTATAAGTAAAGTTTGACTATTTTTCAATGTTTATAGGTAAGCATTTTGGCATTCTAATTGATCCAGATTATTTCATCATTAAACCAGTCATATTTGGAGATTTTATAAAGGCAAGTATGTGACCTTGGCAACCCTGAGACTCACTGACTTACAAAATATATTTTTTGCTTCCTCTATTTCATTTTCTTCTCTTAATTTCAATAAAAAAGGCTTTTAAGGTTGAATGCAAAAAAAAATCTAAACTTCCCCAAGACTTTTCTCATCACTTTGTGATTTCCCTGTATCCATAACATTCTCTAATTTATATTAGAGCTTTTGTTTAAATGTTTTCTGTCCTATTATATGGTGTCTTGAGAATAAATTCAGTATTCATTTTTGTATCACTAGCTCCTAAATAAAAATTTGTTATGACATGAACACTTAAGTCCTAAGTGTCCCAATTACAATAACCTGAAAATGATTTAACATACTCATATGATCAAAAAGCTATTTATTTATGTGTGGTTTTGAGTGTGTGTATGTGTATATGAGTGTGCATTTGTGTTTTGGGCAGCTAAGTGGCATCAAAATGCCTAAGCTAGGAAAACTCATCTTCCTTGGTTCAAATCTGACCTCCAATAATTGCTAGCTATATGACCCTGGGCAAGCTACTTAAGCCTGTTTGCCTCCATTTCCTTATCTGTAAAATGAACTGGAGAAGGAAATGGCAAAACACTCTAGTATCTCTGCCAATAAAATCCCAAATGGTTTCATGAAGAGTAGGACACAACAGAAAAACAACCCAGCAACAACAGATATGTTTATGTATGGGTCTGTAGGTTCATCACATAGGGTAATGCTTTGGCTCATAGAACATACTTCATAAATTATTTTTCATCCATCTGTTCCATTAGATAGTGAGTGATTGTCTTTTGTCTCTTCTTTATTTCCCTAGCATTTGGCACAGGGGTATATGTGAGCATGGATGTGTTGTATATATAATTTAAATCTGTCTATATATAGACAGATTTAAATTATATATATATATATATATATATATATATATATCCAATTCTTGTGAAATCATTTCCATTCCACACTTACGCATACTTACCTTTGCATGCTTACTTAGACTTGTTGGTTCTTCTTCCCTAACTCTTTGGCCACAGATCGGAGTTGAAAAAGTTGACCGCGTCTATGAAGACTTGGTTGACATGAATAAAATAGCATCAGTTTTGCAGGATTACCTTGATGATTACAACATATTGACCTCTAAAGAAGTAAAGCTGGTATTCTTCCAGGATGCCATCGAGCATGTTTCAAGGTATAGTTAAGTCGTATCATGCTAACTAAGATAAGCATTAAAATGGTAACATCATTTTATTTGATTTAGTCATTTGGAATTATATAAATAATGATATTTTGTACAAGTAAAGCTTGACTATTTTTGAATATTTATAGGTTTTTTGTGTCCTCCAAGTACTGGAGATGATTTTATTGGAACAGATTAATTGCTACGTGCACAAGACCATAGGAATACTTTTAATTGCTATGATATGTATATGTATATATATACATATACATATATGGATATATATATATATATCACTTCTTTTTATGTTTGCTTGTTTATTGCAAGGTAATGGGGTTAGGGGACTTGCTCAAAAGCTAGGTCATTATGAAGTGTCTGAAGGCAGATTTGAATTCAGGTCCTCCTGACTCCAAGACTGGTGCTCTATCCACCACACCACTTAGCTGCCCATATCATTTCATTTTTTAAATATTTCATTCTTTGCTAATTACTTTATTAAGATGTAAGGAGAAGCTATCATTGGTAGAATATTGGTGTATATTCCCTGCCCCACCCTTTTACAGAGGCTGAAGGCTGAGTATGGGATTACACATATTTTCAGATTTTCCTGACATAGTGATCAATTTCGCTGATTTTTTCTTTTTCTTTTTTACTCTTTAAAATTTTTTTTGTTATTCTGGGTATTGTTTTATATATGAATATATTATATGTTTTTGTTTTATATGTATAATTATATGTTTTTGTTATTTGGGATAAATGATTAGATTTATGGGGTAGCTCTCTGAGAGGAGGGGGGAAGTATACTAGAGAAAATATTGATGATATAAAAAGCAAAAGACACTAGTAAAAATATTTTTAAATTTTTTAAAAGAATATTGGTGTGAGGGCATGTTGGTGATGTAGTAGATAGAGATGAAGTTAGAAGGACCAGAGTTCAAATCCATCTCAGACACTTTGATATTTACTTAACGACCTTGGGCAAGGCACTTAACCCCATGGGCTTACAAAATCCAAAAAAAAAAAAAAAAAAACAGTGTTTAAAAAAATAATGTTTTTTCACAACAGAGAGGAACTTTGGATAATGGAAAAGCTATTTAATTTCCCAAATGTAATCTAAGCAGAGATCTTTCTCATATTGAATTCAGGTCCAAGTTCATTTTACAGAAGTGGTGTGAGAATGGAAGGCCAATTTGGGCATTGTCACGGATGGATTAAAGATATAGATTTGGGAGTTATCCATGTAGAACTGTTAGCTGGTAGCTGAGAAAAAAAGAGTAGGACTGAATTTTGAGGAAGATCAAAAAGAAAATTTTGAGGAGTCCAGTTGAGTTCAAATCCAGCCTCAGACAAATATTTGCTGTGTGACACTAGGCAAATCATCTAACCCTATTTGCCTCAGTCTCCTTATCTGTAAAATGATCTGGAGAAGGAAATGGCAAGCCCCTCAACTATCCTTGCCAAGAAAACCCTAACATGGTCACAAAGAATCAGACAAGACTGAAAATGAAGATATTTTGAATATCTTCCCTTGAATATCTTGCCTTGTGAAGATATTTTGAAACTAAAGTCTTAGCTTCTTGAGAACAGACATCAGTTTGGGGGTTTTTGTTTGTTTTGGGGATTTTATTGTTGCCTTTTTTGTTTACCTAGATCTTAGTACAGTAACCTACTTGGCAGATAATAAGTAGATACTTAATAAATTCTTCTTGATTGTCTGTTATCTAAATGACATGTATTATTTAATGAAATTTATAATTACAAACTTTTCTGGTCCAGACCAGTCAGTTCATTAGGGAACCATAGCCTAGGTCACTGAGAGGTTAGATTATTTATCCAGTGTCATACCACCAGTAAATACCAGAGGCAGGATTTGAACTCAAGGCATTCCTGACTTCAAAGCTCAATCTATCCACTTCCTAGTGCTGCTGCTCTCTAATGAACATGTAGCATGAACACTGTAGCAAATAGAGGAGAACTGTTAACAGTTCACCTGGATTAGTGTCAATAATACTAATACCTATTTCTCAACTCAGTTGAATTGAATTAACTCCCTATCTAAGAATAAATGTAAGATTTAAGTAGATGGAGAAGAAAAATGGAGGAGGGAATTCCAGCTGTGGCATTGTATGAGCTATGGTAAACAGGGTTAGACTTGTTCCATTGACCGTGTATGAGTCAAAGTTCCATAACCATGAGATGAAAATAGGCTTGACATCCTGGAGGATTTCTTGGATAATTGAACTTCTCCCAAAGTAGAAGGGGCTGCCCAAGGGCTGGTTGGTTCCTGCACCTTGAAGACCTTCCCACAAAAGCTGGACAATCATTTGTCAGGCATGTTGTGAAGAGGAAGGTGGCCTCAGGGACCCCTGCCAACTCAGCAATTCTGACTGAGAAGGATCATGAGACAAAGTTGTAGCAAGTGACTTCTGTAGAGCAGCCATAGTAGCTTCTGGAGGATGGAAAGGTCCAGTTGGCCATCAGTAAGAACTATGAAAAGACAGCTTATGTCCTATGGAAGGGTCTCTAAATTTCATATATACATATGTATATATATATGTATATACATATAGTATGTATAGGGGTACAGTGGATAGAGCACTGGCCTTGGGGTCAAAAGGATGGGAGTTTGAATTCTGGCCTCAGACATTTGACTCTTACTAGCTCTGTGTCCATGGACAAGTCATTTAACCCTGACGGCCTTGTGTCTAAGGTCACCTCCGGTCATCTTGATCCATATCTGGCCACTGGACCCAGATGCTCTGGAGGAGAAAGTGAAGATGGTGGCTTAGCACAGACCCCCTCAATCAAATCCAGTTACTCACCAAGTGCTTGTCATGGCATTACCTCCCTGATGTCGTGGTCTTTTTCAAAAATGAAGGACAAATATTATATATTTCCTCTAAATACACATAAAACAATTTATACCATATGTTGGGTTTTTTAAGATTTGAGTTCCAAATTTTCTTCCTTTTCCCTCTCCCTGAGATAGTAGGCAATCTGATATATGTTATACATGTGCAGGTCATGTAAAACATTTCTATATTAATTATTTTGTGCAAAAAAATTTCAGACAAAAGAAAGGAAGTTAAAAATGGTGTGCTTTGGTCTGTATTCAGACAGCATCAGTCCCTTCTCTAGATGTAAATAGTAGGTTTCATTATGAATCCTTTGGGATTGTCTTGGATCCTTGTTTTGAAATCCTTGTTGATAAAAGCCAAGTCATTTACATTTTTTCAGTATAAGATGTTGCTGTTACTGTGTATCATGTTCTGGTTCTGTTCACTTCACATTGTATCAATTCATCTAAGTCTTTCCACTTTTTCCTGAAATCATCATACTTGTCACAATAATATTCCATGATAATCATATATCCACAACTTGTTTGTGAAGTCTTAATGAAATAATCATTCTTGCTATTACTATAATTTGACATAGTTGAAAGGGATGAGCAAAACTGTATCTTGGGGGTAGGGATGGGGTGCACTAGAGCAAAGTATAAGATGAGGGTTGCAGAAATGAGAAGGGCATTAAGTTTCCTATCTAAGAAGGGCAGATCAGAAGTAACAAGGAAATCCAGGGTGAGGAACTACATCTGAAGGGGTAAAAAGATGTTAGAAAGGCACCAGACCAGGAGTCAGAAGACCTGTTTTCTGGTATCAGTTATGCCATTTCCCTGCTACTGAAATTTGGAATTTCCTGACTGTTTTGGAAATCAGTTGTTTCATGGCTAAAATGAGGGGTCAGCCCAGGCAGCCTCTCGAGTCCTTCCATCTCAGACATTCTGCAGAGAACCCTACCAACAGAACTCCATCACTCTAGCAAAACTGACTCTGGTGAGACTCAGGACTAAGCCTCAGCAAACTATGGTTTTGTAGTCCGAAAAGTGAAAATAATTACATATGCCCCTTCTCTTCATGCAGGATTGCTCGGATGATTCGTCAGGAAAGGGGCAATGCTCTTCTTGTCGGAGTAGGTGGAACAGGAAAACAGTCTCTGACCAGGCTTGCCTCTCACATCTGTGGCTATAGGTGTTTTCAGATTGAGCTCAGTCGAGGCTATAACTATGATACTTTCCATGATGACCTAAGGAAGCTCTATAAACTGGCTGGCGTGGAAGACAAAGACATGGTCTTCCTTTTCACTGACACCCAGGTGTGTTTAAGTTGCTTAAATAATACATGAGGAATGTCAATATATTTATCATGGATATAAGAAGCTATGGTGTAAATACTATGGTAGAGTGGCTAGAGAACTGAACTCAAAGCCAAGAAGACATCCTTCTGACATATGCGGCCTATGTGACCCTGGACAAATCTTTTAACATCTCTGTAAATAACTTGTTGAGAAAGGGGCCTAAAACTGGAAAAAGAACCTTGCTCACCAGAAAGTTATCCATACCAACAAAATACAAATCTAGTCCTTCTATTATATATGTAACTCAAAATCATTTCTTTGCTGTGAAGTATTTTAATGGTGGTGAATACTTAGTAATGAAAGCCAGCACTATAAGGTTTCCACATACTTTACAATTATTATTTCAATTGATCCTCACAATAACTATGGGGAGCAGATACTATTATTATCCTCTTTTTGCAGATAAGGGAACTGAGGCAAAGAGTGATCAAGTCCCTTGCCTAAGGTCACATAGTCTTCCTGACTCAAGATCTACCATTCTATTCACTGTACCCCATTGTAAATGATTTTTGATAATAAATTTATTTTATTTTGACCAATTTTGTTGTCCCCTTGAAAGCCTATGTCTTCAGAATTTTTGTCAGTATATTGATTTTTCTTTTTTTATTGTTTTTGTTTTAGTTATTAGTTATATGGGTTGACTCTCTGGAAGAAAGAAGTAGAGAGATACCAGAGGGAATTTAAGTGATTTAAAAATAAAAATACTAGACTTTAAAAAACAGAAAATCAGTGTAATAGATTCTAGTCCTAAATTGAGGAGCTGAGTAAGACAAAGGTGGCAATAACCATGTCAATAACCAGATTATCCATGAAAATGAGGGTTCCACATGAGTATGAGAGAAAAAACATCTCTAAGAAAAAAGACTCTCTAAGCCAAACTACCCTGTGATATGATTTCCTGAGGGGCAGGGTCAAAAAGTTTGCAGTTTAAAAGAAAAGTCAGGGGTGGCTAGGTGGTGCAGTGGATAAAGCACTGAGCCTGAAGTCAAGAGTACCTGGGTTCAAATCCGGCCTCAGACACTTAATGATTACCTAGCTGTGTGGCCTTGGGCAAGCCACTTAACCCCATTGCCTTTCAAAAAAAAACCTAAAAAAAAAGAGAAAGAAAAGTCAAATAATAACTTTTGACAGATGGTACTTTAAGGCCAACAAAGTTGGCCTTTCTATGCATTTTCTCATTCCAGTCTGTTTGAAAACATTATTATCTCCATTTTCCTCTTCCTGACACAGCTAGTTAGTGTCACAGGTAGGAGTCATACCCAGGTCCCCCCCGCCAATTGTATGTCTATTGTTCTTACCTCAGGCATGCAGATGTGAGGATGAACATGAGCATCATTTTTTTAAATATGCTCACAGCTTGCATTTTTATCCCAGGCCTTCTCTATCTCGCACATGGTTGTGTTTTGGCAGCCTCCTAAGTGACCTCACCTCTACTTTGATCAAAACAACTCAATGGTTCCCCATTGCCCTTTGAATACAGTCCTTTCTCTTTAGTCTATCATTCAAAGTCTTGCTCAGTCAGGTACTGCCCTACATCTCCAACTGCACCTATATTAATTCCCTATTTCTTCCCCCTTCCCCACTCTCAAACTCGATGTTACTAAAACTCAACCATTTGCTCCCCCCTTGAATGTACCAACCTTTTGGCCTTTTTCTACACCCTTTTTAATGACTAGAATGTCTCCTTTGACACCCTGACCCTCTGAATATCCATCTTTCTCTTTTGATTCCTGCCTATCCTTCAATATCCAGATTATGCCACCTTTGCCAGGAAACCTTCCCTGATTCCCATCAATTAGAAAAGAGTCATCTCCACAGCTCTCCCATGGTACTGCTAGTGGAAAGTCCAGTGGATCTGAGTTAGAAGATTTATTGAGGTTGATTCCCAGTTCTGTCTGTTACTAGCTGTGTGACTATACACAAGTCACCTCTAAACCTCAGTTTCTCCAACTGTAAAATAAGGTTGATAATGTCTTGTTATAAGGAAAGTTCTTTGACAAAACCATGTTTTTAGTTATTAGAAATATCATTTTATTTTGTAGTATAATTATAAGTGTCTATAAGGGTCTGTACTATAGCTCCCTAAAAGGCTAGGAGTTATTTCTTGTTTATGTTTGCCTCTTCCCCCAGTAACATGTAAGTTATTAGATATGTGTGATGATCAGTCAATAGCTTGTGATCATGGATGCAACGTTATAAGTTACTATAATGATTCTCAATCATTCTACTATATAGATTGTCGTGGAAGAGTTCCTGGAAGACATAAACAACATTCTGAACTCAGGGGAAGTACCAAATCTATTTGAAAAAGATGAATTGGAGTTTGTCATGGCGGCCACAAGGCCAAAGGCAAAAGAAGCAGGAATTTCAGAGGGCAACAGAGATGAGGTAGGAAAGACAACGATGATGGTGATGAAGAAAGCTAATCTTTCTAATAATACATAAGATCTGAAAGCACGTTCCCCATGTTGCCACTTCTGTTGTCATTGCTGAGTCGTTTCAGTTGTTTGTGTCTGTCTTTCCATGACTCCATATAGGATTTCTTGCAAAGACACTGAAGTTAATTGGTCATTTCCTTCTCTATCTTATTAGTAAGTTAATAAAGCATTAATAAATGATTGTTTCCATCCCTTCCACTCGGTTTGTTAACCAGACTAAATTTTTTTTACATTTTCTTCAACCTATCTTTGTATGACAATACCATAACTTGCCTCTTCCAAATATCCTTGTATTTGTTCAAAACTTTACCAAAATGTGACATCAAGACAGATACAGTATTTCTTATGTGTTTCACCCAAACTATTATCTGGCTAGACCACTCCCATCCTAGACTCCGGTATACAGCTAATTTTTGGAAACCAAATGCAAGATATTGCATTTGTCCCCATTAACTCTAATCTTATTAAATTCAGTTCATCATTCTAACTTGCTTCTGAAGTCAAACATGTTAGGTAACCCTCTTTGCTCTGTGCCATTTGCAAATTGCATAGTATGTCAATTTGTCCAATGTTATAAGTATATTGGGTTTTGTTTGATTTTGAGTCTTCCTTCATGGGTGTCAGTGAAATACCTGGGACCACTTCTTATACAAATAGTAGAAGTATTCCAGATAATTTACATGTTAGTAATGTGCTGTTATGAGCATATCTGATGATTTTTAAATATTGACTATGAAATTCCTAGGGCAGCTAGGTAACACAATGGCTGTTTGTCTCAATTTCTTCATCTGTAAAATGAGCTGGAGATAGAAGTGATAAGAAACTCCAGTATCTTTGCCAAGAAAACCCCAAATGGGGTCACAAAGAACTGGAAAAAGTTAAAAGCAAAGATGAAATCTCTAAATAATTTATTCAATAATTTGCCAGAGCACTGTCAGCCTTTCTGTACAAACTGTGCTGGAAAACAAGAGACTAAACAGCCAGAAGACAGCCAGTTAAAAAAACATTTTCAAAGCAGATTATGAATAAGTGTAGCCTGGAGAAGAGACTATAATGTTGGGAAGGCAGGAGAACTATCTTCGAATACCTGAAGAGTCATCCCATGGAGGAGGATTTAGACTAATTTTTATTTGACTTCCCCCTTCCACCCTCAAACTCGATGTTCCTAAAAGTAAATTTATTTTATGCTAATTAGATATATTTAACTTGAAAAGAAGTTAAAATAAGGCCTTAAAGTTGGATAAGGACATTAAGAGGCTACATCATTAAAGAGCATATCTGATAGGAACAATGGGTATGTTATAAGGAGGACAATTTTGGCTTCAAGGAAGAAAATACTTCCTAACAATGAAACTTTCCAAAAACCACCTTAAAGAGTCAGTCCCCCCATTTGCCTTCAAGAAAAGGTTAGAATGCCGCTAGAAAGATATGCTAAAGAGAATTCTTGTCCTTTCCAACCCAGCAGGTGTAAGAACACAATTCTTAGGGGCAGCTAAGTGGATAGAGCACTGGTCCTGGAGTCAGGAGGACCTGAGTTCAAAGCCAGCCTCAGACACTTAATAATTGCCTTGCTGTATGACCTTGGGCAAGTCACTTAACCCCCTTACCTTAAATAAAATTTTTAAAAAGTACAAGAGCACAATTCTTCACAATGTCACATCAGCTAGCTGGTTGGAAGACATCACACAGTTCATCTGGTGACCATGACTTCTTAACCTTTCTTGTCAACTTAGTTCCTTAAAAGATCTTAATAACTGTATTTCCTTTGGGCATTTCCATCACTTTGGGAATAGGTGAACAAATTGTGGTTTCTGATTATAATGGAATGCTATTCTATAAGAAATGATGAGTTGGATGCTCTCAGAAAAAAAATCTGGAAAGACTTACATGAACTCATGCAAAGTTTACAGAATGCAACAGTATTATAGGATGATCAGCTGTGAATGGCTTAGATTGTCTCAGCAATACAACTCTGAAGGACTTATGATAAAGAATGTCATTCCCAGAGAAAGAGCTGCTGAATATGGATTGAAGAATACTTTTTAAACTTTATTTTTCTTAGAGTCTCTTTTGAGGAGGTTTGTTTTCTTTCAAAACATGACTATTATGGCAATATTTTGCATGACTACACATTTATAATCTAGTAAATTGTTTTTTTTTTTCATTGATGGGGAATGGGGCAGGAAGCAGGGAGAGAATTTGGAACTCAAAGGAGTGTAAAAAATTATTTTTACATGCAACTGGGGAAAAATAAAATGTTAAATAAAATTGTATTTCATTTAATAACTGATTTCACTTAATATTGATTGATTTCCTTGGCAAATGTGTTTTATTCTATGCATTTAAAAACATTATTATAAGGAAGAATCTACAAGTTTTACTAGGAGTCCTTGTTACAAAGTTATGGACCCCTCACTTCTAGTTCACTCTCCCTTAAGAGACCAAGATTCAGATTCTCTACTCTGAATTTCATCATGTAAACTTGCCAGAGAAAGCAAATAGTTTAATTAACAAATCAAGAACAATGGAGAATCAGTGTCCTGTGAAAAGAAAGCAGATGAGGTTTCCTTCGAGCATATGATGTCTCAGAAAAGAAGCCAAAGCAAGCTGTCTTGCCTATCAAATGATAACTTAGTTGATGAGACAAATTTTTAAAAACTGAAGAAAAATCGTTTTAGAAAGATACCAGGGGCGGCTAGGTGGCTTAGTGGATAAAGCACCAGCCTTGGAGTCAGGAGTACCAGGATTCAAATCCGGTCTCAGACACTATATTGCCTAGCTGTGTGGCCTTGGGCAAGCCATTTAACCCCATCTGCCTTGCAAAAGAAAAAAATCTAAAAATGAAAAAAGAAAAAAAGAAAAAAAAAGAAAGATACCAGACAGCAGGAAGGATTTGGACTTGTCAAAATTTTATTTTATGCTAATTAGATATATTTAACTTGAAAAGAAGTTAAAATAAGGCCTTAAAGTTGGATAAGGACGTTAAGAGGCTACCTCATTCTAAGGAACTGTTCCTCATTTTCATATTCATTTCCTGTGTTTTTCTTGTTCTCCACAGTCTTCTCTGTCTCTTCACGGGGTTCATGCTCTCCCCCCCTCACGTGACCTTGTATTCACCCATGTATATATTGTAGACCTACATTAGAGTGTAACCTCCTTGAGGGCAGAAACCATTTTTTAGTATCCCCAGATCCAGCTCAGAGAATAGAATACATAAGTAAGTAGTTAATAAATATATAACCCAAAAGCACTGGACCTGGAATCAGAGGCCTGGATTCAAATCTGATCTGTGACACTCTTTAGATGATGTTGTTTTAATCCTCTTTGATAACAAACAGTAAGAACCAAACCAAAAAATAAAACAACTATTGATACCTGCAATCCTTCCCTCATAGTACTGTTGATGTGCTTTTGAAAAAATGTACATAAGAGATATAGGCCAACTCATTCTTCATATGTTTTCCTTCTTTTCTTTCCATGAGACTCAATTTTTCTATTTAATACTGGGATGGTCAGTCACATGAACTCCCTGGACATATTAACCACTACTTCTTTCCTTGATGTATTAAATTGTTAAAATTCTTATTGGAAAGGAACAACATATTTACTCTTTCATTCTTTATCAGGTGTTTCAATTTTTCATTAATCGAGTTCGTCAGAAGCTGCATATCGTACTGTGCATGAGCCCGGTTGGGGAGGCTTTCCGCTCCCGATGTCGGATGTTTCCATCTCTGGTGAACTGTTGCACAATTGACTGGTTTGTGCAGGTTGGTAAAACTCCCCATGGAATAGTATGGCAAATTTGGTTTGTTTTAAAAAGATCTCTCCAGATGTATTGCATGAGGCTTGACTCACATCCATTTGGTTGGGGAGAATGTGCCATTGATGAGATCAAATTTTCAGGTTTCACTCTTTTTTGGACCCAGTAATGGTCAGATTAGCACAGGCTTATTCTAAATAGAAGGCCAAAACCTTCTTACAGTGAAAGCCAGGATCTAAATCCAGCAAATCTTCCTCAAATAAAGTAAAAGATTACAAAAGAAAACTAAAGCTCACCACAGGAAAGCAAAAAGAGTAAAGAAAAGAGCAAGGGAAAAGGGGCTCCTATTTCCTTGGCAAACAATTGGAGAAAAGAAGGCGGAAAAACTCTTTGGGATAAAAAGGGGAATAATAATGAAACAAGACACCCGAGACCCCAGAAAATGAGAAACCCCTCAGGATGTCTGAAAATCTTAATAAAAGAATGAAAAAGAAAGAAAGATGCAAAATTAGAATTCTTTTTTTTTAGGTTTTTGCAAGGCAAATGGGGTTAAGTAGCTTGCCCAAGGCCACACAGCTAGATAATTATTACATGTCTGAGACTGGATTTGAACTCAGGTACTCCTGACTGCAAGACCGGTGCTTTATCCACTGTGCCACCTAGCGCCCCCAAAATTAGAATTCTTAAAGAAAAAATTGGAAATAGTTGAATGAAGAAACTGAAAAATATTGGTAAAAAAAGGTAGTCTCCAAATTTTAGTGATATAAGAAGGCATATTAGAGCAAAGTCAAGCAATGGCAAAGGTATAAAATAGGAATCATTTATAGAAACAAAAGCATCTCTGGGGTACCTTCAGAGCACAGGGGGATCTTTGGTGTAACATAGCCATTCTGGCATTATTCTATTTCTGTCTCTACACCCAGAGAATTAAATCATTATCTTACTGAAGTATTATTAATGTCCCATTAAAGACAACAATCAATTTACTTTTTTAAGTAGATTTTTTGAAATCTTTCTTTTCTCCTTGACAGTGGCCCAGAGAAGCCCTTCTTTCTGTATCAAGAACATTTTTCATGACTGTTGACCTTGGAAGCAATGACATAAAAGAAAAATTTTCACTGATGTGTGTGGATATTCACATGAGTGTGACAAATATGGCTGATCGATACTATTCAGAGCTGCGACGGCGATATTATACCACGCCTACTTCCTATTTGGAATTAATTAACCTTTATCTCTCAATGTTGAATGAAAAAAAGAAGCAGTTGTATTCTGTAAGTTTAACTGTTTTAAGCTTTTTATTATTGAATAAAATAATCTTGCTAGAGCTTAATCCTGTAGTTAAGTCAACATGCTTATATTAAATGCTCATTATGCCAGACTGTGTGAAGGTCTGGAAATACAAAATAAAACTCAAAGGAAGACAGTTCCTGTCTTCAAGGGGAAGACCCTGTAAAAGGGAAACAAAAGGGAAAAGGAACTCACCTAGTACTCACCTAGTGTTGAAATCCAGAGAGAGGGAGAAGTAAAGCTTAGAGTTGCATAAAAGATGTTTGAACTTTGACTTCAAAATGGCAGCTTAGTGCTGTGTAAGTAGAATGCATTCTGGAGTCCAGAAAATCTAAGTTCAAACCTGACTTCAGATGCTTACTTAGCTGTTACCATGGGCAAGTCATTTAACTGTTATTTGCCTCAGTTTCCTCAACTATAAAATGGACATAATAATAGTCCCAAATTCCCAGGTTTGGGTGAGGATAAAGAGATGATATCTGTAAATCTCTTTGCAAAGGTTAAAGTGCTATTTAAATTCTAGCTGTTATTATTGCTATTCATAATAGAGATTTGGGGAGAGACTCATCAGTGGAAGAAAGGGTTATTAGAACTAGAAAGATGTTCCAGGGAGAGGGCAGCTAAGTTACCATGTCAGACATCAAGGAGTCAGAAGTGAAATCTGGAGAGGAGTGAAGGTCTCAAATGACAGAAGTATCTTTGCTAAATCCTTAATTCTGAGGGCACTCTCCTAGGATAACATATTTTGGATGACAGGTAAAAAAGTTATTTTCCATTATCATATCAAGGACTTCCATTAACCATTGATGTATGTTTCCTCCACCTTTTAACATTTGTATCAATAAATATGATTATTATTAATAATAATACTTCCTTTAATGTATAGATTTAAGTTAACAGTTATATTCCCAGATTATTAGACCTAGAATATTCCTGGAATATTCCTGAATTTTTACATAAATTATTTTACTTGTGAGTTTAAAAAATAATTTGGTATGCCACTCAGAGAAACCAAGACCCTTCCATTTTCCATCACAAACTGTAATGTACAATTGCTCACTTCTCAACCGGTGCAGGTTTCAATCAACTGTATGTGATCTCTCACATCCTCACCTCTGTTGAAGGCATTCCAAAAAGTCTCACTCCACCCAGACCCTTAAATCCACTATCGTCTAGATTGGGACAGATCACCTACCCTGTTCATTGTTCTCCAAGGTTCTCATGCCCTTGGTATATTACCTTCTACTTTATGTTCTAGAAATTATATTTTTCTGATCTTTCAATTTGCCATAACCTAATTATGAACCACAATTCCATCTATATGTATGAGTTGTCTCTCTTCCAAGGAAAATATAAGTTCCTTCAATGTAGCTTTTTGGATTGTTTCTTAAAAGTTAGGCACATAGCAAGAGCTTAATAGATGTTTTTTTTCCATTCCATTCAATTTTAATATAAGATATTTCTATTGCTCAAAAGCCATTTTGACGTAGAACCAAATATTGCCACCATGATAGCAAAGTCATTAAAAATGGAGGGACAGTGCAGTATCTGAGATTTTAAAATTATTATGCACATAAATCAATCATTCTGGGTAAGGGAAAATATTTAATCTTTATTTGACATTGAATGTGATATGATGAATGGAGCCTTTCTCAAAATGATAAGTAACAATCTAAAATCATCAATAAACTTTATCTGTAATGGAATAGGCTAGAAACATTCCCAGTAAGAGAAATGGTGAAGCAAGAATGTCCATTATCACCACTATTCTTCAATGTTGTACTAGAAATAAGAGAAGAAAAGGAAATTGAAGGAATTAGAAGAGGAAAATGGAGAAACAAAAACTATCACTGTGCAAATGATGTGATGCTCTAATTAGAGAATACAAGAGAATCAACTAAAAACTAGTTGAAATAATTAACAACTTCAGCAAAGTTGCAAGATAGAATATAAACCCACACAAATCATCAGTATTTCTCTATATATTATTAATTAAATCAGAAAATATAGAAAGGAAAAAATCAATTTAAAATAACTTTAGAGTACACAAAGTCTCCCTGGCAAGACAAATCAAGGATATATATATATATATATACACACATATATATGTATATATGAACAACACTACAAAACACTTTTCATACAAATAAAAGCAGTACCGGATCTCAAAATGTATTATTGGGACGGCTAGGTGACGCAGTAGATAGAAGCACCAGCCCTAGAGTCAGGAGTCCCTGAGTTCAAATCCAGCCTCAGACACTTAATAATTAATCTAGCTGTGTGGCCTTGGGCAAGCCACTTAACCCCATTTGCCTTGCAAAAAAATGTATGATCATCTGTAAAATGATCAGAATAATCTAGCACTGGCTAAGAAATAGAGTGATGGATCAATGGAACAGATTATATATACAATACATAGTAATAAATGAGCATAATAATCTAGTATTTGCAGTGATCAAACAGAAATCTCTTTTTGACAAAAATTACTGGGAAAAATGGAAAGTAGTTTGGAAGAAACTAGTTTTAGACCCAAATTTTGTACCATATACCGAGATAAGGTCAAAATGGGGACTTGATTCAGAATTAAGGAATATGGAATATTTTGCATGTCATATCTCTGGAAAGGGAAGAATGTTAGACTACATTATAGACAGAATATAAAATGGATAATTTGGATTGCATGAAATTAAAAAGGTTCTATACAGATAAAACCGATGTAGTCAAGATTACAAGGAAAACAGAAAACATCTTCTAAAGGCAGTGTATTATTATTATTATTATTATTATTATTGTTTTGTTTATATTTGTTTTATTATTATTTTTAAATTATGTATAAATATAATTTTCAACATTCCTTTTGAGTAAAGTTTTCTCCCTCCCACTTCTCCCTCTACCCACCTTAAGATAGAAGTAATCTGATATAGGTTATCCATGTACAAAATATTATATTAGTCATGCTGTGTAAGAAGAATCAGAACAGAAAAACCACAAGAAGGAAAAAGCAAACAACAAATTTACAAAGGTGAAAATAGTATGTTTTGATCTGCATTCAGATTCCATAGTTCTTTCTCTAGTTGTGGATAATATAAAGCCTCATTTCTTGAATATATAAAGAGCTGAGTCAAATCTATAAGAAATTTATGAGTCATTCCCCAGTTGATAAATAAGCAAAGGATATGAACCAGTACTTTTTCAGACATAGAAATCAAAACCATCTAGTATCATATAAAAATGCTCTAAATCACTATTGATTAAAGAAATGCAAATTAAAACAATTCTGTGGTATCACCTCACACCTGTCAGATTGGCTAAAGTGACAGAAAAGGAAAATGTCAAATATTGGAGAGAATGTGAGAAAATTGGGAAACTAATGCACTATTGGTAGAGTTGTGAACTGATCCAACCATTCTGATGAGTAATTTGGAACTATGCCCAAAGGATTATCAACTGTGTATACCCTTTGATCCAGTAATACCACTACTAGATCTGTATCCCAAAGATATGAATCAGGACAGTTCTACCACTGAGTATGGGAGAAATAAGTTGGAATAAAGTGTCATAAGGACAATGCATTTTGATTAGGAGATTGAGTTGAATCTTTCATATATAGATATATACTTTTATATACCTATATATACAAAAATATTTAAAGCAGCTCTTTTTGCAGAGGAAAAGATTTGGAACTTGATGAGATGCCCCATCAATTGGGGAATAATTGAATAAGCTGTGGTACGTGATTCTGATATAATAATATTGTGCTATACAAAGTGATGAGAAAAACCTGGGAAAAAAACTTCAGAAAAACCTGGGAAGACTTACGTGAACTGATCAGAATTAAGAAATCATTGTACATAATATTGTTCCAAAATCAGTTCTCAACAACATAGTTATCTAAGACAATTGCAAAGGATTTGTTTTTTGGCAAGGCAATAAGGTTAAGTGACTTGCCCAAGGTCACACAGCTAGAGAAAGTGTCTGAGGCTGGATTTGAACTTAGGTTCTCCTGACTCCAGGACTGGTGCCCTATCCACTATGCCACCTAGCTGCCCCAATTGCAAAGGACTGGTAATGAAAAATGCTATCCACCTCCAGAGAAGGAACTAATGATGCCTGAATGCTAATTGAAATACACTTTTTAAAAAATTTTCTTTATTTCTCTTATTTTATTTACTTTGGGTTCTGGTTTATGGATAATATGAAAATATTATAAATATATATATATACATATATATATATATATATATATAATTGCTTATTGTCCTAGGGAGTGTGTAAAGGAGGAAAGGGGAGGAGAGAATTTGGAAATACAAAAATTGTTAAAAATTATTTTTACATGTAATTGGAAAAAATAAAATATAAAACAAAAGAAAAAAAGAATGTGAAAGAATGTTGTAGAAGATCTCTCTTTCATCTGATAATTGCCTGCAATTGCCTGCTTTTTCATTTAGAATCAGTGCCAACATATTTTGTTTTGGGCTTAACCAAGAGTTTTTACACATTTGTGTGTGTGTGTACATATAGATATAGATATATATATGTGTGTGTGTGTGTGTGTGTGTGTGTGTACATATATATTTATAACATTTCCATTCTTATCTAGGCTCGAGATCGAGTGAAGAGTGGTTTAACAAAGCTATTTGAGACAAACATACTTGTAGACAAAATGAAGATAGAACTTTCAGCTTTAGAGCCAATCCTTAAAGAAAAATCAGTGCAAGTTGAAGCTTTGATGGAAAAATTGTCAGTGGACCAGGAACAAGCAGATCAGGTACCCAGAATTAATTTATAATATTTGTCCACAGTAATTAATTCATATCTAATTAAATGTAGCTCCAGATATTTTTATGCATCATCAAAAGTGAATCAAATTACATTTATATGATCAATTGGATTTTTCACAGTTGTAAATATAATATATACCTGAAAATGAATCAGTACAGTTCCACCATTGAGTTATAAGTTAGAATAATATGTCATAAGAACAATGCATTTTAATTAGGAGATTATGAGTTGAGTCTTGCATATATAAATATATATATTTAACCCATTGTTCCTTTGCAAAAGGGTTGCTTTTCATAACCTTGTGATTATCAATCTGCTGGGCAATAAGGAAGATGCAATTTAGTTGATCAGATTGTGATTTATAAGTCTTTGTAATGACTTAAACAATAATACTAAATTTTTGAATGAATTTCAATTGTCAGGTCCGTTGTGTGGTTCAAGAAGATGAAGCAATAGCAAAGGTGAAAGCTGAAGAGACCCAAGCAATAGCAGATGATGCTCAACGAGATCTTGATGAAGCCCTCCCAGCCCTTGATGCTGCCAATAAAGCACTTGACTCTCTAGATAAAGCAGATATAGCTGAAATCAGAGTTTTCACCAAGCCACCAGATATGGTCATGACTGTCATGGAAGCCATTTCCATTCTCTTAAATGCTAAGTGAGTAGTTCTGATTATTTACGTCTACTATTTATGTGAAAGGCAAGGTGGATTGGGTATGGGACTTGGAGTTAGGAGTACTTATGCCTCAAGTTCCCCATCTGTAAAAAGAAGAGAATCTAGTCAGTGGCCTCTAAAAGCCATTCCACTTCTAAATCTATTTTTTTATAATCCAACTGTGTATTAGATGATTTCCTTAATATAACTTTTCTCTATTCTCCAAATCTTATTTTTCATCATAGTGCTTATTTGGTTAATTTTTCTGAAATAGGATTAACTTCTGTAGTACCATGGCCAAGCCTTTATTGTCACGTTATTGGTTTCTGAACGAGTAAGGTATTTTCTGATAATACTTTGAACCAGAGATATCAGGGAAAATGGAGTTTAGTGGCAGCTAGATGGCACAGTGGATAGAGCACAGGAGGATCTAAATTCAAATTTGACCTCAGACATTTAATAATTACCTACCTGAGCTGGATGATCTTGGCTAAGTCACTTAACCCCATTGCTTTGCAAAAAAAAATTCAAAGAAATGGAGTTTGACAGAAGTTTGGACATGGGATTCAAGTTTTAAAAAGGAAAAGGAAGCTCTACTGGGGATCCTTTTAGAGAGCATGGATATGAGTCCCAAGTTTGAAAAGCATGTCAAAGATTATTTGACTCAGAGATTGTCACTCGTCCAGGATCACACAGCTTTTCCAAGGAGCCAAGACATAAAAAACAGTTTCTCTTCAGTGAGACAATAATTCACAGAGGAAGGACAGGTCGGTGGCACAGTGAATAGAGCACTGGTCTTGGAGTCAGGAGGATGGGAGTTTGAATCCAGCCTCAGATACTTGCCACTTACTAACTTTGATCTTGGGCCCAAGGTCAACAGCCCCCCCCACCTCTCACTCAAATCCAATTCATGTGTCACGGCATCACTTCCCTGATATCATGGTCTTCTTAGAAAATAAAGGACAAATATAATCATCAATACATAGAGACTGTCAGCTTATATCATAATTAGTCTGGCTCTAAATTTTTCTTAATAAAGCACTAATTCCATATTTTACCTACTTTTTATCATTATTCATTTAAAAACTGCTTAGACAAACACAGAATATACCTAAGTATATAGATAGCTGACCTCAAAACCTGGAAGGTTTGAGTTCTGACTGATACCTACTAGCTGTGCCATCTTGGGCAAGTGGCCATCTCTGAGGACTCTAGCCCCAAGGGGTCCAATAGCCCTCACGCTACATTGCCACCCATGAGATTCCTGAATAACCAGATTAAAATATTATTGAGAAATATTTAACAAATTAGATAAAAATATAATAGAATGTAGGTATTTTTAAAATATGATTTCCTTAATGTAAAGACTAGCAGACTGCCTTCTGTGGGGGAGGAGAGAGGGAAGTGAGATTAGGGGGGAAATTGTAAAATTCAAAATCAATAAATTTGAAAAATAAAAAAATAAAATGTGATTTTCCAAGTTGATATATGACCTATAGAGATCTTTATTATGGTTTAGACCCAACCCATCCATTTCCATTTGAGTTTGATGCTGCTACTCTAATCAACTTCCTAAGACAGGGTTTGCAGAGAAGTTTCCATCTATTTTAGTAGAAGGAGTTTATTTAAATGAGTTCCCTAAACCTATGAAGCACAGGATCTGTCATATAATGAGTGTTTAAAATAAAGAGCTTTGTTGCCTTATGGACAGAAACCACAGACCTAGTCCCTATCCTTACTGTTCCATTATAAATTCTTTACATGTTCTTTACATGTCTGTATTAAATCTTTTTTATGTCTTCATTAATGTAATTTTTAATGTGTCTTACAGACCTGATTGGCCCACAGCAAAACAACTTCTGGGGGATTCTAATTTCCTCAGAAGACTTTTGGAATATGACAAGGAAAATATAAAGCCAACTATATTGGCAAAGCTCCAAAGATATATTAATAATCCTGATTTTGTGCCTGAAAAAGTAGAAAAAGTATCCAAGGCGTGTAAATCAATGTGTATGTGGGTAAGAGCTATGGATTTGTACTCTCGAGTCATCAAGGAAGTTGAACCCAAAAGACAAAAACTCTTTGCTGCTCAGGTACATTAACTATTCCCCTTTACAATGTGTTTATTAACTTAAAAGCAATGAGTCCCTTATCCTTTTTAGGCCACAGCTCTCTACTCAATGCTTCCCCCTTCAACTCATAGAGTGTGATGAGACTCTTGGAATGGCAAATCAACTCCATTCATTAAAAATGGAGAGTTGGTTTGCCTTGAATAAAGAACTAGTTTGGGTAAAATTTTATTTCCCCAAACATAGGAGTACTCTACCCATATCCTTTGTTGTCTGTCCTTTCTTAAATAGAACCATGACATTAGGAAGATGATAACATGAGTTGCCAATGAATTAGATTTAAGGGGGGGGGCTTGCAATGTCACCAACTTCACTCTCTCCTCCAGAGTCATCTGGGTCCAATGGTCAAATAGAGTTCAGGATGACTGGAGATGACCTTGGGTGCAGTGGGAGACTTTGGTCTTTTTAAGCAAAAGTCTTCCCCCATTCTCAGTTTGGTAGATCCCTTAAATTCAGGAGTTTTGAGTAGTCTAGAAGAAGGCAACTGGATATCCACACCGAGAATGGGGGTAGGGCTGGAGGGCTACCAAGTTGCCCAAGAGGACCAAGCCAGAAACTGGAGCACATGCTAGGCAGTGGGATTCAGCTCATGACTTTCCCTTCCACTTTTAGACTTAGAGAGAAACCCAATCTTTTTGTTTTTAAATCATTTATTTAGGAAATAAGCTTATAGTGTTTACTATTTGTCATTAATTACAGTCCTCCTCCACCAAGGATTCTTAATTTCTTCTGTGCAGTGGGCTCCTTTGGTAGTCAGTCTGATGAACCCCTTCTCAGAATGATGTTTCTCAATGTGTAAAATAATATACAGAATATTACAATAGAAAACAATTACATTGAAACTCATACCAAAACACTTTGATGTCAGCTAGGTAGCCCATTAGATAACAGGCCAGGCCTGAAACCAGGAAGACTCATCTTCCTGAGTTCAAATCCAGTCTCAGACACTTATTAGCTGGGTGACCCTTACTTAACAAGTCACTTTATCCTCTTTCCTCAGTTTCCTGATCTATCAAATGAGCTAAAGAAGAAATGGCAAATCACTCTAACATCTTGTCCAAAAAAAGCCCCATATGGAGTCAAAAAGAGTCAATCACAACTAAAATAACTGAACAAAACATCAAAATATTTAAAACCTAAGTCTATGGACCCCCAATTTGAAGAAACCTGCTCATGTCAAACAATATAAAGAAAATATTGTGGGGTAAAAGAATGCCTTCCCCCATTATCAGAATCCCTATTTTCCATAGCAGATTTTTCATGAAAATTATCAAACTTTTCTTTTAAGCATCACAAATGACAGCTGATTACTTATTTAATTAACTGATCCCTCAGCTCAGGGTGCCATAATCTAGACTAATTGATAAGGTGAATGAAAGGCACTTAATGTTTTCAAAGAGATCGAGAATCATTTTGACAAATAAACCTAAACAATATTAAAAGTAACTTTTTAGCTGCTAATTTCCATCCCATCTCAGACGTTTAAAACTCACTTGCAACATTTGACAAGTTTTATCTTCCTCAAAGAACTTTTAAAAGCATTTATCTTGTTTTATTAGATTGAACTTGATGCTACCTTGGCCACCTTGAAAGACAAACAAAAGAAACTAAGACAAGTAGAAGACCAGATTCAAGCTTTACAAGATCAGTATGAAACAATCCTTAATGAAAAAGAGAATCTTGGTAAGTTGAAAATGTCTGTGCTTGGAAGACATGTCTATTATTTTAAATCTCCTCTTTGTGTTATCTCCCTCTACTGGGATATGAGCTCCTTGGCAGTTAGAAATTATCTGTATCCCCATACTCAATCCAGTGCTCAAAGCAATAATCACTTAATTAACCCTTTTTCTTTCATTCATTTTAAGAATAAAAAAGGGCCTATAGCAGATCTTGTAACTAATCTAAGAATTATTTCTATTACTCTTGTCCCATTTGCTTTCTTAGTGCATTCTAGTTATTAAAAAAATTGATTGAAATTTTAAATAACCCTGGTCTGCACAAGTTCATGTGTAAGTGAACTGGAGAAACAGCTACATACACAGGAAAGTTAAGTAACACAATAATTCATATAAATAAATCCCAAAGGGAATATTAGGGAAATATGAATAATAAATTGTAAAGAGCACAAAGAGTTGGACAGCTCCCAAAGTTAGGGCTTGAAGTAGTCAGAAAAGGCTGCAGAGAAGAAATAGTTCTGATTTATTTTTTCTTTGCCTTATGTGGAATGGCTCTTTCTATAGATTGGGAAGAAGAGGAAACATATGGGGAAGGAAGGGAAAGAAGATATATCATTATTTTTTAATGGTAGACCTGAGCTTAACTAGCCTTAAAACATGGGTCTGATTTGGATACTAAAGGATTAGGGCAGAGAGAGCATTTCAGAAGAAAAGAACAACATGAAGCCGCATTGAACATGACATATTAGGAAGAGTGAGGAGATAAACCTGGAAGGAATGGCAGCCATATATATTTAGGATCAGTGGAAATCTGAGTAGAGCAAAAGGAACTATCAAATCTTTGTCTTTAAAGGGACCTCAGATGTGATATGGTTCTAATCAAGGAAAATGTATTACATTCATATATTTTAGAAATCAACACATGCAAGAAATGTTTATTTGGAAAATGGCATCATCCACACCCTATGTTAAGCTTGCCTTCTCCTTGGGAATAGGACAAGTAATCAATATTGCTAACGCTATAATATTGAAATTACAATTTTTGAGAGTATTCGTTACAACACAGGAAGAAAAATAATGGAAAATTTGCTCAGTATTTTGCAGGATATAAAATTATAAGAAATTACCTGACACTAAACCCCTTGGTTTCAGATGTTCAATAAATATAATCTGAACACAAACAATGCCAGATACAGTGCTGTAATCTGGGGGTATAAAGACAAAATGAAATAGTCCCTTGCCCCTCAAGGAACTTCCACTCTATGCCTCTCCCCAGATGTACAGTTTGCAGGGAACAAACCAACAGAATTAGAGACTCAAAGACAAAGACAAAGATTTTACTTCATGGGTGTCAATGAGACTTGATGAGATGGGATGGGATGGGATCCTGACTAGAAAAGGCTTCTGAAGAGTACTTTTTATTTGAAAGGAACAGAACATATACAAGGGTTATGGGCAATACTGTGATTAATAACATATCCAGGGACCAGATGGGAAGCATGGAGGTGAGTATCTGAGGTAAAACTGATGGAAGGAAAAACAGAAACTATTTTGATGGAAATACTACAAACTACCTGGACACAAAAGGAACATGGACATATATGGGGAATAGATAACAAGCCTCTAGAGGAGACATAGAAGATTAATAAGAGCAGTCTTCACTTTTCTGGATCTTTGTCTCTGTCTCTCTTTGCCTCTCTGTTACTCTTGTCTTTCTTGGATTCTGTCTTGTTCTATCTGCCCTTGCATATATGTGTCTCTCTCCTCTACCCCCCCCATTTCTCTCTCTGTCTCTCACTCTCCCTTTTTTCTGTCTCCCTCTGTGTGTCCCTTCTTCTTCTATCTCTCTTTGTCTCTATATCTCTTTGTCTCTCTCTCTCTCTCTCTCTCTCTCTCTCTCTCTCTCTCTCTCTCTCTCTCTCACCCCTCCCTCTCCCCCCATCTTATTGGCAAAAACAGAGAAATCAATGAGGTGTCACTTCCACCACACAATGAACCATCGGATAGGGCTGATTAATAATGTACAAATAAAAAAATAAATTGAAATAAGAGTTTGGAGGAACAAAAATGCTATTTGTTGGAGGCACATTGACTCCTATTGATGGAACCACATATTTTTAACTTTGAGGTGGGCAGTCTCTGCATATACAGTACCACATACAAAACCCCAACCACTTAATGATATTCTCAGGGCCCCGATAGAATGAATGAGATTCCCTGAGAACTAGGCAGACTCTGGTTCACCCTTTGATTATTATGACTGGGTACCATTTAGTGCATAAACACTAAGTGTGCTAGAGGTGGAGAGAGGAGGAATAAACCTAGAGGCTCTTAGAGTGTTCACTGATAATTACAGCCCAGTTTTCTTGAAATTCTCTAGCCAAAAGCATGGCCCTTACCCAAGCTCGCCTCACCCGGGCTGGGAGGCTCACAGCTGCAATGGGAGATGAGCAAGTCCGATGGGAAGAAAGCATCCAGAACTTTGAAAATGAGATCTCCAACATCACTGGGAATGTGTTCATCGCTGCTGCCTGTGTGGCGTACTTTGGCGCTTTCACAGCCCTATATAGGCAGCTGGTAAGTGGAAAAAACCTGGGGAGCCATAGGAGTGAATGAGTCTTCTCTTTTTTCCTGGGTTTTCTCAGGTCTTATCATAATGAAGGCAGAGATGAGCTGCCCACTCCAAAGACCTCCTCTCTCCCACAAGGCCCAATTCCCTCTCCCCCAACCCCATACCATCACTATCCCACCATACTGTTGCCTCATCCCTTCCTACCTTTCCTTCTGCAACCTCACAAAGTGACTGTTTGTTTCCTTTCTACATTGAGCTACTTCTGTCTTTTATATGGCCAAAGTCTTTGACTGGTGCCATCTTGTATCCTGACATTGTCACCAGGCATGATCACCCAGGAAGCCTCTAATGTTTGGAAAGAGGTATTGTCCTCTTGAGACCCCAAAGAGCAAGCCAGGAAGCAAAAAGCTGATAGCCAAGCCATGACCCAGTCCCAGCCACCTGGCTCCCCAAATACTTCTACTACCTCCCCTTCTTCCATTCTTGGGGACTTTGACCCTCATGTCCTGGAGCCAAGCAGCAGGGGGCAAACAACTCAACCTGTAGCACAAAGTAATTTCTCTATGATGGCAAGCATCTTGGTAGGGAGAAGCAAGAGGAGGAAGAAGGGGGACATGGCAGGAATGGTGAGGTCTCTGAAGGCTCTTCAGCAAACCTCAGCTTCTATTCTTTTCTGGTCATAAATATTCTTTGAATAGAGAGAAAAGAGAAAATCCTGACTAGCTGTGTGACCACAAGTAAAACCTGTAGAGAGTGAGTCCTGGACCTGGAGACAGGAAGACTGGAGTACAAACCCTATCTTAGAAATTTGCTAGCTGAAGTACCCTGGGAAAGTCTCATAACCTCTCTGTGCCTCAGGGTCCTCCTCTATAAAATGGAGATAACAATAACCTATAATAACCTATTTACCAGAATAGTTGTGAGCATCAAATGGAATATTTATCAAATGCTTTGCAAACCTTAAAATACTATATTCAGTTAGTAATTAAACATTTATTAAATGTTATTAAATAAACATTATTAAATGTAACTGTGGTTCAGGTCCTCTCTTAGGCACTAAGCAATACAAGAAGTGCAGAAAAGACAGTCCCTGTCCTCAAGGAGTTACAGTCTAATAAGGGAGGCAACATGCAAACAAATGTAAAAAAGTAAGGTATAATCAAGATAAATAGGAAATAAGAGAAGGAAGGCACTAGATTGAAAAGATATTGGGAAAGGCTTCCAATAGAAGATGAGATTTTATATGGGATGTAAAGGAAACCAGGAAGCTCAGTAGTCAGAGTGGAGGAAGAAGGGTATTCTAGGCCAGAGAAGAGAGAGAGAGAGAGAGAGAGAGAGAGAGAGAGAGAGAGAGAGAGAGAGACAGAGAGAGACAGAGAGAGACAGAGACAGAGAGAGAGACAGACAGAGACAGACAGAGACAGAGAGAGAGAGAGAGAGAGAGAGAGAGAGAGAGAGAGAGAGAGAGAGAGAGAGAGAGAGAGAGAGAGAGACAGACAGACAGACAGACAGAGACAGAGAGAGAGAGAGAGAGAGAGAGAGAGAGAGAGAGAGAGAGAGAGAGAGAGAGAGAGAGAGAGAGAATCTTGTTCATGGAACAATCAGGAAGTAAGATGGGGAAGCTGATTAGAAAGGACTTTGAATGACAAACAGAACATAATGTGTTGGATCCTGGAGGCAACAGAAAGCCAAATGGACTTTTGGAGTGAAGAGATGGCATGGCATTAGAAAAATCACTCTAGTGACTGATTGGGAAGATGAACTGGAGAGGGAGAGTCTTGTGATAGCATAGACTCACCCAGAGCATAGACTATGGTGATAGAGATGATGAAGACCTGGACTAAGATGGGAGGGGTCAAAAGAGAGAAGGGGGCGTATTGGACACATGTTGTAGAAATGAAATCAATAGGCAATAGCTTGGATACAAAGAATGAGAGGAAGGAATCCAAGATGGGGATAGGTGAGCCCAAGAAACCAGGAGTATGGTGCTGCCCTTTACAGTTATAGGGGAGAGAGGAAGTGGGAAGAGTTTACCGGGAAAGATGAATGAGTTCTGTTTTGAACTGTTTTGGATGATGAGTTTAAGAGGTCTACTCGACATCCAGTTCAAAATGTCAAGTAGGCAGCTGGAGATGTGAGAGTGGAGATCAGCAGAGATCTGGGGTAGGATTGGGAAATTTGATAATCATCAGCATAGAGATGGTAATTAAATCCATGGGAGTTAATGAGATCCTCAACTGTAGTAGGATAGAGTGCAAAGAGAAAAGGGCCCAGGGTAGAACCCTGAGGTACAGTCGGACAGTTATATTTGGAGTAAAGACAAGTGTGGGGAGAACCAGGAGAAAAGAGATCCAAAACTTTAGTATGAATAAACTATGAAGGAGAAAAGTGCAATTAACAGTTCTATGTATTAGAATTTTCAGCGTCACTAAGTCTGAGATCCATCATCAGTAAAGTGAGATTCAGATCTCATGGGGTTGTCATGGAAAAGGATTCTATAAATTTGAAAGAACTATATAGATATGAATTATTATAATGATTGCTAAATATTGTGGCATCTCCTGGGTATCCAGTATGGTTAGGAAATGAAGTGTACCCTACATGTAAATTTTTGAGATAATCTATTCAAGTGCTCAAATGACTTTGAGCCTTTTTAATGGCCATTCTTCTGAAATGTTTGCCTTCTTGCCTTATTAAGTAAAACATGGTGACCATCATTAATTTGATGTCTCAGAATTCTCTTCATGAGCATCAATTAACTTTTATTCCCTGATATGAAATGTACTGTTTTACCTTACAAAGCACTTTGCATACCTGACTGTGTTTAAAGAGATGGACACTGAGCGATAGATACAAGGAGTGGTTCATTTCCATTTTATAAATGAAGAAACTGAGATTCACTGAGATTAAGTGATCTACCCAAATTTGTAATTGGGAGAACTAGAATTAAAACTTGACTTTTCTTGTTTCTAGATTGAGTTCTTTCTGTGATACTTGGCTATCATTCTGTATAATCTATTTTTCTACCAAACTACTGTTCTTTTCTGTTGTCCCTTGGACATACAACTAAGAAGCTGTTCCTCTCTGGTAGCTTATAGATTGTTGGATTGATCAGTGTATCCTCCTTGAGATCCCAATAAGTGGTGACTTCAGTCTAATAAACATCCTGGGGGATCCTTATGAGATACGGCAGTGGAACGCCGATAGCTTGCCACGTGATCTGGTGTCAACCGAAAATGGTATTTTGGTGACTCGAGGACGACGATGGCCTTTGATGATTGACCCCCAAGATCAGGTGAGCAACTGCTGACTAAATTCAATGGGGATTCTTTGAGGCCTTGGTTAAGTATGTTTAAAAATCTATTACTTGTTGAAAGAATACAGAATAATTGTTCTTATGGGGGGAAAATTAAATCAATAAAAAAATGCTCATTGTCCATGACATAAGTAAGAGTTAGCATTTATGTGATTCTTAAAGTTTACAAAATGCTTTACATAGTATAATTCCTTAGGCAGGTGAGGAAACTGAGGCACAGAAAATTATTTGCCCAGAGTCATATGGCTGGGAAAGTATCCAAGGGAGGATTTGAACTCTAGTCTTTTTGATTCAAATCCTACACCCTTATACATTGTGCCATCTATGCAAAAATACAGTTGAATAGAAAATCTAGATGTCTCTTAGGACCTCTGTCTTGTAGAGAGCCTGTATTAGGATGCTGAGAGCTGCATGAGGAGTCTGGAGAAGGTCAGAATTGACCCATTCTGGGCTTTCCACAGAACTCGGCTGTGATAACAGCTGCATCAGCACATGACTTCACTTTTGTGATAGGCCTTGTACCTGAACTTCCTGAACAAGGTTGCATCCTGTGCAAGTCTAAGTCTAAACAGAGCTATTTACTCACAGTATCACAGTTCTTTATAGCAGAAAACCACAACATTAGCATACAAGAAACAGCTCTGCTTGTTGTCCTGCTAGCATCCCCACCCGAGTGTAGGCATGTTTTATTTCTCTCCTGAGCCATATCACTCTCCCTGCTAGCAGGGCAACACTACATTTGGCGTCCTACATGGGGCCGTTGCTGGGTCCAGTCCCAAGCATCGTATCTAACATGGGAGCCTGCACTCCAAACTGGTTAAACAACTCCATATGTCTCTGTATGTCTCATGATAATTTGGCTGCCACTATAAAAACTCTCCAGGTTCCAGACATTTTTCCAGTCTCCAGTCATAAGGACATAGGACATCGATTCCAATGTGTTCCAATAGGGCAATAATATATGGAGCCGTGGAACCATAATCCTTAACAGCCTTTTTAAAGTCTTTTATGGCCTTTCTGTCTATAGTTTGGAATGTTCTGGTCTGTTGTTGATCAATACTAATGGGATAGAGTAGTGATCTTAATTCAGAGATGTCATCCCCCTTCTCCTGTGCAGCAATTACCAGGTTTTTTTTTTTTTTGCATAGGAGTAAGAATATGTTTATGTTTTGTCTGTCCACTAGGCGGTGCGATAGGCTCACAAAAATTACAAAAGGGCAGAGCTGGGCAAAGAGGCAGGGTGCTGGGGACAAGTGGGGGCACTGGCTCAGGCCATTCATTGTTCTGTTTTCTCTTTATCTTCTCAGTGCCTTTCTCCTTGGTAAGGGAGACTGTTGTTGCAGTTTGTACCCCAAAGTCCCATACATGGTGACATTGCAATTTTGTGAATGAAGGATTTGTAGATAAGCGATGTTTTCCTTGTTACCATTGAAATGGAACCAAATGCATCCACCTCCAAGTGGTATCAGAGCATGTTATGTGGAGTTAGATAGCAACGTTCCAGGATAAATCATAAGCAATGGTGGTGCTAGGGCAAGGCCAGTAAAGTTAAAATGATTTACCAGAGTCCTCTTTGCAAGTTGCTGAGGATGCAACACTTGAATTACATCCTTAGAAGCTTTTCCTTGCCATTCCACTTCAGGAAACTTTTCTCCCCAAGTGACTACTCAAATTCAAGGAGAATGTCCCACAAAGGTCCAATGTTATTTTTCTGCATCTGATGATGCCCCTGCACTTACTTGTAGATGAGCCATCACGGTGACCATTGCTAGCAACACGCCCCCCACTTCTTTCTCTTGTTTTCTAACACTTTTTTTACCTCTGTCAACGTTTCTGTTTTCTTTGCCTTTTGTTGGAGCCAATCAACATCTTCATCTTCCACCCCAAGTACTCTAATGTTCTTTTCTGGGAGTCAGACATAATCTCTTTCATCTGTAATGACACAAACATGTCCTCACCCCTGGTTAGTATTTGCATAAGGTCCTTTCCATTGTCCATCCTTACCATGTTTCCACATAACATTTCTACTATTTGTGTTATGAGGCTCAACATGTGTCGATGGTCAAACAACTGACCAAACAAGTGAAGATTAGGAGGAAAGGGCCTCTAGAAAATTGTGCCATAATTTTAATGATACCTGCCCCAGATTCTCCTGAAACAGAGACCATTATCTTAACAAAAATATCTTTCTCTCAATGTTGTATGATTAGGACAGTCAGAAATGAAAATTTATACTTTTATATTTTGTTATATACATGGAGATGTTCTTTTTTTCTCATTTTATATTTAAGTTTAAAATAAACTTTAGGGACAACTAGATGGCACAGTAGCTAGAACACTTACCCTGAAGTCAGAAGGACCTGAGTTCAAATCTGATCTCAGATAGTTAATTCTTACCTAGCTGTGTGACCTTAGGCGAGTCACTTAACCCCATTGCCTTGCAAAAACCCAAATAAAAATTAAATAAATAAATGTTAAAAATACAGCAAAAAAACAAACAAAATATACATCAAATGAATACCACAGTCTTTGAAGAATGAAAGTAGCAGATCAGTAACCCAAAGGACAGTGAAGAGGTGCATGATGGGTACAACTAAGCTTCAATGTGAAAATTAAATTCAAAGATGAATAATATTTGGGAGAAATACAAATCTATATTCAAATGGCTGGATCTTATTCCATGGGAGCATGTTAGTGGCCAAGAATGATGCAGGACTCCAAATCATTACTGATTAGATAAATTAAATTAAAATAATGAGGTTTCACTTCTTATCCATAAGTTTGGTTAAGATGACAACAAGGGAAAACAATCAATGTTGGAGAGGCTGTGGGAGGATTGCATTGTGGATCTATCTGTGAACGAATCCAACCATTCTGGAGAACAATATGGAACTATGCCCAAGGAGCAATAAAACTGATCCTACCCTTTGACCCAGCAAAACCAATATTAGGACTTTATCCAGAAGAAATCATTAAAAATAGGGAAAAGTCCCACATGTTCCAAAATATTCATAGCAGCTCTTTTTGTAGTGGCAAAGAATTGAAAATTGAGATGTCCATCAACTGGGGAATGGTTAAGCAAGTTATGGCATGTTAATGTTATGGAATATTATCATTGTATAAGAAACCATGAATTGTCAGACTTTAGAGAATCATGGAATGAATTACAGGAACTGATGCTGAGTGAAGGGAGCAGAACCAAGAGAACACTTCACATTAACAACAACATTGTGAGTTGATCAGCCACGATGGATGCAGCTGCTCTCAGCAGTTCAGAGAGCTAGGACACCCCTAGGAGACTGGCTATGGACAATCCCCCATCCAGAGGAAGAAAAACAAAACAAAACAAAACAAAGAAAAACCTATAGAATCTGAATGAATACTACATTCACTTTTAAAATATTTCTCATGTTTTTCTTTCTTATCTCATGATTTTCTTTATTTTGCCTTAGTCCTAATTCCTCTTAGAGAAAATCTGTAAACTTGTTAAACACAACTGTCTATGTACAATATTCACCAAACTGTTTGTCATTGAGGGGAAGTGGTGAGAAAGGAGGGTGGAAGGAAATTATGAAACTTATAAATATGCATATACATGTGGATGAGTGTTTAAAAACATTCATATAATTGGCAAAATAAAATATCAATTGTGAAAAACAACAACAGAAAGAGTGATAAGGAGAAGTGGCATACAGTGTCAGTCTGGCAAAGGATGTGGGCCATTTGGAAGGAATGAGAGATAACCAATGGACAGCTCTTTGATAACTACACAGCATCAAGGGAACCAGAGAAGACCCCCAGAACATTGGATGCACGTTCTCTGAAACATTTATGGAAGGGCATGGACAAAGTTTCAATAAGAAACTAGGGAATGGATGGGTCAGGATCTGCATCGTTTGATGAAATGACCTCATGGATGAAATTGTGAGTACATCAAAGTACAGGAGTCATTTCTTAAAAAGTATAATGCTAGAGTCTTAGAAACCAGCAGCACCTGGGAAGGTGGGAAGAAAGGTGGTCATGGACTCCCATGAAAATTCTTACAGAAATGAACTAAAGAGCTCAATAGTGCCTCAACCTCTCTCTCTGACATTTGATAGATGAGCAAATTAGGGTCCAATGAGGTCTAGTGCTTTACTTTGATGTGGAGTCTGCTTCCGTCATCTGTTAACTCCAGTTTCCAGAAACTTGCCATTACTGGGGCCCCAAATGAATCTTTTCTAGCTTAGTGGACTTGCCTGAAATTTGGTTCTTTGATTGAGCCTTCACAACCCCTGGATCACCATCAGATTAGGAGGAGGCATCCTTCTGCATTCAAAACATAGGTAAGGAGAGATTCAAACAAGTGAGGTGTGAAGGAATGCACAGTCAAAAGCAAGGCACCCTATAGTGGCTCCAGAGAAAATCCAGAAGGTGGACCAAGAAAGACTTTCTCTTCTTCCACATCTTTCAAGAGCAGCTGGGCAACACATTGGAAAGAATGCTGGACCTAGAGTCGGGAAGGTCTGAATTCAAATCCTGCCTGAGATGCTTCATATCTGTCTGCCTCAATGTCCTCACCTATAAAATGGGGCTAGTAATAACCACCCACAATTATTGTGAGGATCAAATATTGGGAAAGGTCTTAAAACACTGTATAAAGTTAACGATTATGATATCAACACTTTTGTAGGAGCAAAAATAAAATTTTTGAAAGTGGGTGACCCACAATTGAGGAATACTTGAATAAACTGTGGTAAGGAACGAGCATGAATTTGGAGTAAATCTGAAAGACTTACAGGAATGAATGGATGCAGTTAAGTAGAAGGGGCAACTGGGATAGAGTTCCAGCCTGGAGGAAGGAAAACTTGCCTTCCTGAGTTCAGATCCAACTTCAGACACTTATTAGCTGTGTGACCTTGGGCAAGTCATTGAACCTGTTTGCCTCAGTGCCCTCATCAGTAAAATGAGCTGGAGAAGGAAATGACAAACTGATCCACTACCTCTGCCAAGAAAGTCCCAAATGGGATCATGAAGAGTCAGATATAATTGAAAAATGATTAAACAACAAAATGTGAGTAGAACCAGAATAATTTTTATAATTAATCAAGCAGCATTTATTAAGTGCCACAGATACTGCAGTAATCACTAGAACATAGAACAAATCTTGCCCTCAAGGAGCTAATAATCAAAGCGCTGGTCAATACAGTGAATGATTATGACTTCAGGGAACTTGATGGAGTTAGCAGAAATACAAAGAGACATACATTTTCAGATGCAGTTACTTGGGTGGATTTATTTTGGTTACCTGTTCTCCTTTGTTACAAGGGAAAGTTATTGAGAGAGGTTTGTCATTGGGAAGTGAGAGGAACACAAAAATAATTAATCAAATATCCTTTGAAAAAGAGGGGCCAGCTCCATTGATCTAAGAACCACAACTTTATGGCTATCTGATTAAAGGAGATATTATGTGTAAATCTTAAGTGCCATCCAAAATATTATTGTTGTTATTATTTTGAAGCATGAATTTCATTGATGTTCTGGATTTCCCATGTAGGCAAATCGTTGGATAAGAAACAAAGAATCTCAGAATGGGCTAAAGATAATTAAGCTCACAGATAGTGGATTCCTACGTACACTTGAAAACTCCATCAGACTTGGGCTACCAGTCTTGCTAGAAGAGGTTTGTTTTCCATTTCCTTTAAAACAAAACGCTAATTCTGCTTTCCTATTCTTATTCTTTTAATGAGTATCTATTAATTACCTATTATATATATATATATGTGTATATTTAGGCACTGGGCTGCCTACACTGCCTATATCTATCCAGTATCAAAAGAATCTATCCTTTTTATTCTAAAAATCAACCAAACCAGTTTTTGTTGCTATTTAAACTGATCAATTGACTGAATTAATTTTTTCCATTTTTCAATTAGTTATTTGGTATTTAAGAGTGTCCCAAAAGTCTTAAAAGTTGCAGTAAGACTTTTGAGACATCCTATTTAAATATAGACTCAGTTTTTCTTAATGATTTTTCAAAAATTGTGTAAGAACTTTCAGAAGACAAGAGTTGAAGGTAGGGTTGAGAATGCCTCTTGGATAAAGGATGATCTTGGAGAAGCAGCTGAAGCCTATAGAGGACAGAAATAGCCTCTCACTCCTTTCCTTCTTCCCTATTGTGTTATAAATGAGACACCATGACATAGCATATAGATAGCTGATCTGGAAGCCAGAAAGCTTCCTGCGTTTATGTCCTTGTCTCTGATACAAACTAATTGATGGTCTCCTGGCCAAGTCTTCAGTCTCCTAGACCAATGAGGTCAAACTGTGAGCCCCATATTGACTTGGTTATAAAATGTAATATTATTTATGTCCTGTATTTTTATTTATTTTGTTAAATATTTTTCCATTACATTTTCATCTGGTTTGGGCCATACTTGGATATTGTGGACCAGATGCTTCAGTAGGGTGGGTTCCCTGTTTAACATCTATGCTCTAAGTAACTCAGGGAAAAAGTATTGACTTGCATGGGTAGAAAGGGTTTTCTCATCTTCAAGTTCACTATCCTAATGAAATCACAAGTCCATTTGCCTATCAGGCTATCAGGGAGCATTTTGGAATCATCATTGATAAACTAACCCAATTTTAAAGCTATTTCGCACCAGCTGGCAATCTTCATATCCCACAGAGACTCAAGAAAATCTGGAGATCACTGAAATAAACCTCATTTTCCTCATTTGTCAAATGCTCAGGTTGGACTATGAAGTGCCTTCCAGCTCTGGCTCTAGGTAATCTAGATATGCCAATAGAATATATCAAATTAGCTGATGCCATTTTTTTTTTTAGGATTTTGCAAGGCAATGGGGTTAAGTGGCTTGCCCAAGGCCACACAGCTAGGTCATTATTAAGTGTCTGAGGTCGGATCTGAACCCAGGTCCTGCTGATTTCAGGGCTAGTGCTCTATCCATTGCGCCACCCAGCCACCCCTAGCTGATGCCATTCTTAATGCTTCCATTTTCTTTACCATAGCTGAAGGAAACCCTGGACCCTGCCCTGGAACCGGTCCTCCTGAAGCAGACATTTGTGACCGGCGGGCGAACGCTCATCCGCCTTGGAGACTCTGACATTGACTATGACAAAAACTTCAAGTTCTACATGACGACCAAGCTGCCCAACCCCCACTATCTCCCTGAGGTATGAAGTCACCTCTTCTGGCCAGTCTTCAGATTCTGGAACAACCTTGATGTCATTCCTTCGGCCATATCTTTGCCATTTTCTTCCCAAATCTTGATGTTATTTATTCTTCTTTGAGGTGCTCCCATGAACCCCCCTCTGGCAGCAGCGGCCCAACTTTCTGGCCTTTCCCTTTATCATTGTCTTTCTCCACTGCTGGATGAATCCCATCCCCTGTCCCATGACTATCCTCTTAACCTTTTCCCCTTCTCCCTCTTTAATAGACTGGCTAGATGTGGAAGAGGAAAACCTTCTGCCAGATGAGTCAGTCACACAGTAGCTGTACAATGCTAGTCACGTCTCTTAACCTCCCTTAGTTTCCTTATCTGTAAAATGGAGACAATAATAATAGCACCCACAACATAGAGCTGTTGTGAGGTTTGAAAGAATAGATGCCAAATGCTTTGCAAATTTTACATCTTCTTTAAATGTTAACAATCATTGCTATATTAGTCCCATTCTAGTGCAATCAAGGAATCAATAAATATTAATTGATGAGGCAAAAATAAAAAGAGGCAAAAGACAACCCTTGCCATCAAAGAGATTACATTCTCATTGGGAAGAGAAATGTGCAAGTAAACCATATAAGAAGTGAGCTATAATCAGCATAAATGGGAAATAATTAGCAGAGGGAAGGCACTAGAATTAAGTGGGTTTAGGGAAGGCTTCCAAAAGAAATAGGATTTTTAATTGTGATTTAAAGGACACTAGGGAGGTTAGTAGGCAAAGTGGAGGAGAGAGAAGCTTAGGAAACAGCCAGAAAAAATGCAGACTGATATTTGTACTAGTTGTGGGATGGAAGGGAAGTCATTTAACTTATGCATGACTCAATTTCCTCATCTGTACCCTCCAAAGTCCCTTTTAGCTCTAAATCTATGATCCTACAATCTCTCTGCCCCTTTCCCAATGTGGTGGTGGTGAGGTTTATCTACGTCTGACTGAGAAATTGTATGTTAAATTTATAAGTGCTCAAGTACAATTATGTACAAATTACTGAATGGGCATCATTATATATCACAGTATCTGAAGTTGATTCCCAGTGGGCTCATCCTTAAAAGACAATGCTTCAGTCTAAAGGTTATTGATGAGTAAGGATTCCAAATCATCTTCATTCAGATGTTTGCATTCAAATGGGGGGAGATCCCCATCACTTCTCCCCAACACCTACAATTATAGAATCACAGAATTTGAGAGTTGGCCATGTGAGCCAACCATTCCTCAAAGGAATCCCTTCTACACCTCACAGTGAGCTGTCCAGCCTTTGCCTGAATTCTTTCCAAGTTGGACAGTTCTACATCATTTGGAGGTATCTCTGGATTTCAAGACTAAATTGGTCTTTTCACCACTTCCTCCCAGTGCCCCTGATTCTGCCCTTGAAAGCCAAACCAAAAAAGGCTAATTTCTCTGTCATATGACAGCCCTTTAGATATTTGAAAACAACTGATAAAGTCCCAAAATCTCTTCACCATAAATTATGGGTCACCTGAACAGGAGCCTTGTGAATTCTAATCCCAAACATACATACTCCCACAATTGGTCATAAGGCCCAATTCCTCTCCATATACTATGGGTCAAGACCCATTCCCCATGGAGGGATGGAAAATTGTGGATTTCCTGCCACTTTGAGGGCAGGAAGGCAGTCTATAGGTGCCTCCCTTTCCATATCCCCTCAAAGCAAGACTAAGAAATGTGCTTCACAGATATTAAAGAACTAAATAAGTAGGAGTTATTACTTCACCTAAGAGGCAATGGGATATATTGGTTAGTAAGACTCTAAAATCAAAAAGATCTTCATTGAGATCCTGCCTCCAAAATACCCTATGGGAACTCAACCTCTCAATGTTCTAAGCAACTCTCTAAGATTCTATATGTAAAGAATGCATTGATAAAGGGATTTTCCTTACCTGGAAGTCTCTGTACCAATAAAATCACAGATCTAGTCCTATAGTTATTATACTGATATAATACAATAATAATGCATATTATATAATAATATAATGTAACAGTTGCAATTCTACATTCCATTCCATTATCTCCGACCTCATTTTGTCCAAGTCAGTTTAGAAACATCCAGAGTCCAAGTATGCTTCAATTCCTTAACAGAATTATAAAGGAGTTCAATATTTCATGATTTAGCATTTTCATTGTTTTGAAAATCAGGTCTTCATTGAGTTCATCTCAATCAGCTGAATTTTAGTTAAAATCATTTTCTATATTCTCTTCAGGGTAAAAGAAGACTAGGTGAATTCCAACTATGAAAAAATTGAGTTTCCCAATGGGTAATAAGTTTCTTGTGAGAGGAAAAAGAATGTATCATTTGGGGGACAGGGGAATGGGAAGATAATACTTCCGGCTCTAACTAGATGAGTCTGATCACCAAGACTGAGCTGCCTGGCGAGGATGCAAAGTGTTCAGATTTCCAATGGGAGGCTTTAGAAGGCAACCTGTATGGTAACTTTTATAGATTAGGTTTTTATAGAATAGGTTTTTATTAAATTTTTATAGGACTCATTGAGTTTCAAATAAGCTATAATCATTTAGGGAGAAAAAAACCTGAACACAAATGAACCATTTCTAATTTTGAAAAACCTTCAGATCAAAACAAAGAACATAATGTTTCATCTAAAAATGCCTTTTTCTCTCTCTGATAAATTTCATGTAACTTTCTTATAAGGTTAATATCTTTGGTGGGGACGACTAACATTTGCATTGTTGATCAATAACTTTTCTTGTATTTTGATAGTGCATAGTTTAGTTTTTGGCCTCAGGTTTATCTACATATGTGAACTGAGGTATGGTCTAATAGTGAACTACACTAATTGAAAAAGTGGATTTAAGGGGATCCTCCCCTTAACTCTGAATTTATGATCAGCAACAACTGGTTTTTGATCATTCTTTATTGAAATAAAACTATTTTCTCTGCCATGTATTCTGTTCTCCAGGTCTGCATTAAAGTTACTATCATCAATTTTACTGTGACCAAATCCGGCCTGGAAGATCAGTTGCTAAGGTATGAATGACATTTTCCCTGCTATTTACCTTTTACGTATATCAGGAGAAACAAGTAACTGGAGTTTTTCCTTTCTTTGTATCCCCACACTTAATACAGTACCTCACATGTAAATGTTGAGTACGTGCTAACACTTATTTACTAACCAATAACGTTTATTAAATGCTAACAAAAAAAAACCTTGCAGATTTCAGTATTCCCTGACTCTCTATGACTAATTATAGCATTTAGCAGTCAAAAGAACATTGGACTTGGAGTCCAGGAAGACCTGAGTTCAAATCATGCCTCAGATTCTTACTAGTTGTTTGACCCTAGACATGAATTCTGTTTGGTTCAGTTTTCTCGGCTGCAGAAAAAATGGGGATAACAATAGACCTTTCCTCCCAGGGTTGCAGTGAGAATCAGATGAGATTCTATTTGCAAAGTGCTTTGGTAGCCATTATTGTCATCATCACCATCATGAGATTGCACTATTTCCCATAACCATCATGAAATGCTACCCTCCTGTTAAGGTCTGCTTCCTGAACCATGTCCTCCATGGAACTTTCCCTGTTCTCCAAAGCAAGAAATGATCTTACCATTCTCTGGACCCTCACTCATAGAATCACTTTTCTTTCTTCTTCTCATGCTTTCATTCTACTCTCATCTATGTCGTCTCCCAGACAGGTTGGAGCAGTTTAATCATAGAACAAGAATTCTTCATCTGGGTTTTTAAAAAACATTGTCAGCCCTCTGAAGGCTTGGATGGCATCTTTGTGGCCCACTCAGTGCAATAACTCACAGAATTATAACTATTCAGTGTTTGTGGATAGAAGGAGATTACTAACACAAGCAATGCTTGGAGGAGCCTAAAGTTCTATATAATAACGACTATAAATAATAGCAACTCGGTATGGGCAGCTGAGAGGCTAATAAAGAGCTGAGCTTTCAATCACAAAACCATAGAAGGACAAAATAGGAGAGTGGGAAAGGACCTCATTTACCACCCACTCCAACCCACAGAGCAAAGGAACTCCCACTATACCATGTTCCAATGGGTACTTCTTTATTATTGTTGCATTGATCCATGAAAAGAACTACCGAGTTTTCACAGTCTTCATCATTTATCACCTTTTTCGGAGACAGTAACATGATACAGAGGAGCTCTCCTTCATCCCTGCCAACATACAAATATACCCACCCCTCTCTGGTTGCTCTTACCAGTCAGGAGCCAGCAAATGAAACCAGTTATTTGGGTTATTTCCAAGACCTATTTGCACCTTTACCTATTTGCTTATGTTCCTTCCTTGTTCTCTAATTCTTTCCCTTTCATTCAACAATTGAATAAGAATTTAGATGCAAAATGCCTGCCCTTGAGGAACTTACTGTCTTCTGTCTACCTTTTCTTGGTCATTAGGGAAAAAAAATGAATAGTGAACCTTTAAGAACACATAATTATGTCATAAAGTGGTACATTGCCTTAAAATGGACTTTGGAATATGGCAGCTACAGATGAGTAATATTTATGGCCTAGGGACTGATTTATTTCTGTTTAAATATAATTGTGGGCTGATAAAGAAGACCAAAAATCTGTAGGTTGTAATCCTTGTACCGTAAAGTCACACACAAGGTATTATAAGTGCCTCAACAATATAAATGCTCATTGAATTGAGTTGAAATGAGGAATATCATTAAATCTGAATAGAATATTATAATAGTTAGGACATTGAAAAGGGGACTTCCAAGTGGGCAGAAATAAAGATACCATCTCAAGGCAGAAGGACAGAGTCAGGGGAAAGAATTAAGAAAGGAAAAACAGAGGCAGCTAGGTAGTGGTGCAGTGGATAGAGCACTGGCCTTGGAGTTAGGATTGCCTGAATTCAAATCTAGCCTCACACACTTAATAATGATCTAGCTGTGTGACCTTGGGCGAGTCACTTAACCCTAACCCTTGCCAAAAAAAAAAAGAAAGGAAAAACAGGTTTGTCTAGGAACCATTTATTTTAGAGACAGGTGAGGATTACAGAGTTAGAGGCATTGGAATTGTGATTTCATTAGTACAGGCAACAACCAGAAGATGAAATATCCTGCCATTACAGGATGGAGCAGTTTAGTCTTAGAGCAAGAACTCTTCATCTGGGGTTTTAAAGAAAAAAATTAGAATGCTATAATTCAGTAGCAATTTTTCCTTTGAAATACTATATAGATTTTATTTTACATATATATATATATATGTATATATATATATATATATATATATATATATATATATATATATATATATATATATATATATTTCTGAGTAGTCCAAAATAGGCTTCACCAGACTTCCAAAAGGGCCCAGGACATATAAATAGTTAAGACCACCCTCTTTCTTAGAGTTGCCTAAAGCAGATGTCAAACTAAAATAAAAAAGGGAAGAGAGGATGGAGGGGATCCTACATTTTGACTTAAAAATCTGCGTATTAGCTCTTGAATTTATCTTTTGTTAAATATCTCCCAATTACAATTTAAACTATTTGGTTTCCTAGAGGTCAGGGAGCATGTTTGACACCTCTTGTCTAGCTCATTGAGTGACTGTGATTTTGCCCAAGATAGCATAGCCAGTGGGCGAAAAAAAGGCAAAATGTGAACCCAGGTCTGTTTGACTTCAAAGTCAACTTGCTTTTTTTTTCCTTTTTGTATTTTCTTCCTTTCACATGTAAAGATAGTTTTCAACATTCATTTCTTTGATAGCATTTTTAGTCCCACATTTTTCTCCTTTCTTCCTTTCCCTCCCCCCTCTCCAAGAGGTCCATCCTGTAATGGCAGGATATTTCATCTTCTGGTTGTTGCCTGTACTAATGAAATCACAATTCCAATGCCTATAACTCTGTAAAATCCTCACCTGTCTCTAAGCAAGAAATCTGAAATAGGTCATACATGTATCATGTAAACATATTTCCATATTAATGATGTTATGAAAGGACAATCAGGAAAAAGGAGGAAAACTATGAGAAAGAAAGAGAAAACAAAAAACAAATTTTAAAATTGAAAATAGTAGACTTAATCTGCCTTCAAACTCCATAGTTCTTGCTCTGAAGGACAACTTTCCATTGGCTTTGACATGCTGCCTTCTTAGGGGTGGGAATGGGAGAAATGAATGAGAGGAGCATCCCACACTAATGGGATGCCTTGGGGAGGGATGGAAGGTCTGATATGCTCTCTGACTGGTCTGGTGAAGGACTTTGAAGCAGGAAAGTGTTTTATGGGGACATGAGCTGTAAGGTCCAACTGGGGGCATCACTAACGTGGTCCAACATCTCTTCTAGTGACGTGGTGAGGCTTGAAAAACCTGAGCTAGAGGAGCAAAGAATCCAACTCATCGTGAGGATCAATGCTGACAAAAACCAGCTGAAAGCCATTGAGGACAAAATCCTCAAAATGCTATTCACATCCGAAGGGAACATTCTGGACAATGAAGAACTCATCAACACCCTCCAGGATTCCAAGGCAAGAGAAGCATCTTCGCTGGTGGGGGGGGAGTCCAGCCCAGTGGATGGCCCATTGTAAATAGAGGCTTATGTTCACTGACAGACCAAGGAGCTGCCTCTCAGAGGCTAGGTCACTATCTCCATTCATTGATTGTCGTCCCATCAATTTTTATTTTAGATCACTTCAGGGGCCATTAAAAACAGACTTCAAGAGGCAGAATCCACAGAAAAGATGATCAATGCTGCAAGGGAGAAGTATCGGCCTGTGGCAACCCAGGGATCTGTTATGTATTTCGTCATTGCCAGTCTGTCAGAAATAGACCCCATGTATCAATATTCCTTGAAGTATTTTAAACAGGTAGGTTTTCTCTTACTTAGTTTGGCTCTCCTCTGAACCCTTTCCAAATTTCTATTTATTCAGAAGTAGGTCACCCAATTCTCACAGAGACCCGGCCTTGAGGAAAGCTTTTTGGAGATGGACATTCTGACATAAGATCTCAAGATCCTTTCGTCTAAAGAACTCAAGGCCTCTAATAGTCACTATGGTTTAAAGCCCAGTATACTTCTTGTTGAGTTGTTTTGTGATTCCATTTGGAGTTTTCTTGGCAAAGATACTTGAGTAGTTTTTCATTTTCTTCTCTAGCTCATTTTACAGATGAGGAAACTGAGGCAAACATGGTTAAGAGACTTGCCCAGGGTCATACAGCTAGTATCTAAGATCACACTTGGACTCAGGTCCTCCTGAATCTAGGCTGCTCCTCTGGTTACTGTACTACCTCATTGCCCTCTCCCCTATTAAAACCCATGGATCCCAGATAATAATGAGGAAGTCTCAGGGGAAGATGAACTTGTACAACTTTGCATTCATCTCTACATTTCCAATGGCCAAGAGCCTGGCTCAGGTGTGTGAATTGGACAAACATAACAATGGACCTCGTCTAGGGAATTCCCACCTTGTTTAGGAGATTAGCTCCAATTTTTGACCCTTTCTACTGTTCACCTCCAAGAACTCTCCACTAAGGCTAAATTGAGCTACTCAATAATTGTTGGATATAACTTAAACTTGCCCAATCTAACCATTAATGATGCTTTGAGTCATATTTTATAAGTCCTCCATCTCCATTATCCCCATACATTGGCCTCTCTAATCATCTACTTTTAGAAAAACTTTGCTTCTTTTTTGGAACATGATAAATAACAGAAATTTCATGTTATGTAACATTTAACTTTATGATTTAATCTGGAATTTTTTATTTATTCATATCTTGCCCATGCAAGCAATAGAATCAGAAGGATATTTATTCCTAACACCAACACTCATGGGGCTTCCTCTATTGGATCTTTTAGGGGTTTTGCCATTTTTCTCTACAAATTCAACAGCCACTTACTAATTATGGGCAAGGGACTATATTGGGAGCTGAAGCATTAAGAAAGTACACACACACACACACACACACACACCGCTGAAATCCATTGTGTTACAAGGGGGGACGTGTCTCAGCCAAGGAGTTGATTCAGTCTTCCTAACCAATGCTTTGAATCCTGTTAACAAGAGGAGTTATTCTGTGATATCACCAACCATGCAGGCAAGGAAGGAGTTCTAGACACAGAACCAGTCAGAGCTGAGTTCAAGTTACGGCCTTTGATACTCCCTGGCTCTGTCTCCCTTATCAAGTCACTTCGCCTCTGTTTGCTCCTCTCTAAAATGGGGATAATGAGAATAATAGTAGTGCTGTATTAAGTACAGCTGACATATCAGTAGTAACGGCACCCGCCTCTCAGGGGAGTGTGAGGATCAGGCGAGGTCATATTTACGAAGCGCACTGAATGAGGCCTGGTGCTAAATAACTACGGTTGTTAGTGGTGTCGTTACCAGGGTTAGTTCCCTTCTGAGTCGCCGGGAAGATGGAGGGAGAACTGTGAAGCGCTCTCCAGGTTTCAGGGCACCATCTCAACGTCGTTGCTATTGTCATTATCACTGACAGTCTAATGGTCAGGGTTGTGAAGACAGAAGGAGTTTGTGAGGCTTTTTGCAGACTGGGAAGTACGATCTCAAGGACAGCTGCCATGATTAGCAGGATTATTGCTGTGATTATTTCACCCCAGGATTGTGGGGGAGAGAAAACGAGATGCGCAAACTTGAGAGCCTCATGGCAAGGCCTGGCAGGAGCAGCGGCAGCTGTAGGGAAAGAGGAGAAAGCCAACAGGGCAGCGAGAGTTTCTGGAAGCCGCGCTGTGGAGACTGGCTCGGACGGGAAGGGGTCTGCAGGGTGACTCGGCGGCCCGAACCGCCCGACCCCAGCCCCGGCCGCTCCCTCTGGGCAGCTCCCGTGCCCGGGTGCCTCCGTGCCCCCCTCTGTAAACCGAGCGGGCCCTCCCCGAGAAAGGCCCGGCTGGGTCCCGGGCACGGCCGGCCGCCTGGCTCCGGTTCTACAGCGGAGGACCCCGAGGCCCCCCGGCCTGCTGGGGGGCGGGCGGGGTGCCCGGCCTCGGGGGGCGGCGGGGCGCGGTGCCCGGCCTCGGGGGGCGGCGGGGCGCGGTGCCGGACCTCGGGGGGCGGCGGGGCGCGGTGCCGGACCTCGGGGGGCGGCGGGGCGCGGTGCCCGGCCTCGGGGGGCGGCGGGGCGCGGTGCCCGGCCTCGGGGGGCGGCGGGGCGCGGTGCCGGACCTCGGGGGGCGGCGGGGCGCGGTGCCCGGCCTCGGGGGGCGGCGGGGCGCGGTGCCCGGCCTCGGGGGGCGGCGGGGCGCGGTGCCCGGCCTCGGGGGGCGGCGGGGCGCGGTGCCGGACCTCGGGGGGCGGCGGGGCGCGGTGCCCGGCCTCGGGGGGCGGCGGGGGCGCGGTGCCGGACCTCGGGGGGCGGCGGGGCGCGGTGCCCGGCCTCGGGGGGCGGCGGGGCGCGGTGCCGGACCTCGGGGGGCGGCGGGGCGCGGTGCCGGACCTCGGGGGGCGGCGGGGCGCGGTGCCGGACCTCGGGGGCGCCAGCGGAGCCTCTCCCCGCAGCTCTTCAACTCGACCATCGAGGGCTCGGAGCACACGGACAACCTGCAGCAGCGCCTGGCCATCCTGCTGGAGCAGACGCTGCTGACGGCCTACGTGAACGTGTCCCGCGGCCTCTTCGAGCAGCACAAGCTCATCTACAGCTTCATGCTGTGCGTGGAGATCCTGCGGCAGCGGGAGGAGCTGTCCGAGGCCGAGTGGAGCTTCTTCCTGCGCGGCTCGGCGGGCCTGGAAAAGGTGCCGGGGCGGGGCCGGGGCGGGGGCGGGGCGGGGCGGGGCGGGGCGGGGCCGGGGCGGGGCCGGGGCCGGGGCCGGGGGCGGGGCGGGCCTGGAAAAGGTGCCGGGGCGGGGCGGGGCGGGGCGGGGCGGGGCGGGGCGGGCCTGGAAAAGGTGCCGGGGCCGGGGCCGGGGCCGGGGCCGGGGCCGGGGCCGGGGCCGGGGGCGGGGCCGGGGCGGGGCGGGGCGGGCCTGGAAAAGGTGCCGGGGCCGGGGCCGGGGCCGGGGGCGGGGCCGGGGCCGGGGCGGGGCGGGGCGGGGCGGGGCGGGCCTGGAAAAGGTGCCGGGGCCGGGGCCGGGGGCGGGGCGGGGCGGGGCGGGGGCGGGGGCGGGGCGGGGGCGGGGCGGGGCGGGGCGGGGCGGGCCTGGAAAAGGTGCCGGGGCCGGGGGCGGGGCCGGGGCCGGGGCCGGGGCCGGGGCGGGGCGGGGCGGGGCGGGGCGGGCCTGGAAAAGGTGCCGGGGCCGGGGCCGGGGGCGGGGCGGGGCGGGGCGGGGCGGGGGCGGGGCGGGGCGGGGCGGGCCTGGAAAAGGTGCCGGGGCCGGGGGCGGGGCGGGGCCGGGGCGGGGCGGGGCGGGGCGGGGCGGGGCGGGCCTGGAAAAGGTGCCGGGGCCGGGGCCGGGGCGGGGCCGGGGCCGGGGCGGGGCGGGGCGGGGCCGGGGCGGGGCCGGGGCGGGGCGGGGCGGGGCGGGGCGGGGCCGGGGCGGGCCGGGGCCGGGGCCGGGGGCGGCGCGCCTCCACTGGGTCACAGACCACTCCTCCAAGCTGGCCAGGGGAAGAGGGCCGTGCGCGGGCAGGGCTGCTGGCCCTTCCCCCACTTCTTTTGTTTGTCCCTGTACTTTTGCAATGACAATTTTCCGAATCCATGCATTCCACTTGGCACACTCATCCCTGTGCAGGCTTCTGAGGGCCGCCTCCTCCCCTCCCCTGGCAGTAAGTAGTCTGACACAGCTTAGACATGTGCAGTCATGATTACCGTTGCCACAGCAGTCACGGTGTGAAGGAAAGAGATGAGCACCAAAGGGGGAAGAACGTGAGAAAAAAGAAAAAACCTAAAACAAGATTGACAAAGCGAAAACGGAATGTTTTGGTGCGCCCTCAGACTCCGCAGGTTTCCCTTTGCATGCGCCAGCGTTTTCTATCCCGAGTCTTTCAGAGTTGTTGCTCCCTGGCTGTTGAGAGGAGCCAAGCGCATCACAGTTGGCCCTTACGCAGTGCTGCTGTGAGGCGGTGTTCTTCTGGCCCTGCTCACTTCACTCCGCATCAGTTCTTGCCAGTCTTTCCAGGCTTTGCTGAAGTCCACCCGCTCGTGATTTCTTACAGAACAGTAACATTTCATTACCATCAGGCACCACAGTTTGTTCATCAATTGTAGGGCATCACTTTAATTTCCAATTCTTTACTGCCACAAAAGAGCTTCTCTTAATATCTCTGTACATGTGGATCTTTTTCCCTTTTTTATCTCTTTAGGATATATAGACCCAATAGTAGTATTGCTGGATCAAAGGGGCTGCACAATTGTTGTTATTGTGTTTATCCAGTTTTTCCATATTCCCTCCAACTTTGATCATTTTCCTTCTTTGTCATTTTAGCCAGTTTAGATGTGAGGTGGCACCTCAATCTTGCTTTAATTGGCATTTCTCTAACCAATGATTTGCAGCATTTTTCCATATGATTTCAGATTGCATTAATTTCTTCATCTCTAAACTGCTTATTTAGATCCTTTCACTATTTATCAATTATATTCTTAAAACTTTGACTCGGTATCTTTTGCTGTTCTTTTCATGGCCTCAAGTTGGTGTTTGAGACAGTAAACCCCACTCCAAATGCTCCATAGCCTTGAAATGAACAAATAAATATGTGCCCCAGGGAGAAAGATTGAGCTCTCTCCAACTAGGACCTTGTTCTGACCACCAGTGGAGGATATGAAAACCTGCACAATACTTTTTTTTTTTGGCTTTTTTGCAAGGCAATGGGGTTAAGTGGTTTGCCCAAGGCCACACAGCTAGGTGATTATTAAGTGTCTGAGGCCAGATTTGAACTCAGGTACTCCTGACTCCAAGGCCAGCACTCTATCCACTGCGCCACCTAGCCGCCCCCAAAATACTTTTTAAAAATGTTTTCTGGCCACAAACATCTGCCTTAGTGTTCTAAAATCCACACCATTAGAATTAGTTCTTTAATTCTTCTTAACATGTTGATCTGAGAGAAATAATACCTTGGTCCATTAGCATTCATTTTCCCATCAGCAAAAAAATACTTGAGTAGAAAAAGGCTTAGTCTGATAGCGTTTAGTAGGACCAGGGAAAGAGGAAGTGAAAATGTTAGTTATAAATCACAGTGAAAGAATTTGATGAGCAGAAATTCTTTTTTTTGGGGGGAAGGGGCAAGATAATGGGCTCAAGTGACTTGCCCGCGGTCACACAGCTAAGTAACTGTTAAATGTCTAAGATTGCATTTTAACTCAAGTCCTCTAACTCTAGCTGCATCTGATGAGAAAAAAAAATCTAAACAGAAAGGCTGCACCTGATTGATGAACATCCAGGGTAGAAGGGAAAAGGCTTCACTGTTGCCAGCATCCTCCCCTGCTCACTCCCATGTGGCAGATGAAAAGGTCAAGGCCCATAGTTCCACTTGAATACCACAGTGTTCAACTATGGAGCCCCCAAGTCTTCCACGTTGCCTCTTTTCTTTGTATCTCAAGACCTGCATTTGCTCTTGAGTTTCTCTTTTCACAATTGAATTAATTCAACTTTATGACAAGTGTTCCTTTTATTCAAAGTTTATTTTAGCTTCAGAGAAGGTGACTGAGAGGAGGGTGTGTGTGAATAATGAATGAAACCTGACTCTATCCTCACACTTAAGTTTAAGAGCAGACTCAAAGCCTGGAAGACCTGAGTTCAAATCCAGTCTCTAACATCTATCGATTGTGTCATTAACTTAAGCTGAGCAACTCATTTACTGACTCGATTAGGACAAAGTTAGGAATCTCTCATATCAATAGAATTAAGTCCAGTTGCTATCCCTACCTCAACTGATATCCACCCCAACAGGGAAGAGGATGTAATCCAGCTCCCTGCTCTACCCCACCTGTCTCCCTCTCCATCATCCCAGGAGTCTACCTTTCTCGAATGCTAGTACCAACTGTATTCCTCACCCTCCATAGCCTATGTTGTCCTCCTGGCAGCTTTGGGACTATGATTCCTAGAAGCTGATGCATTTCACCTAGGAAGGCTTTATTAAGCTTCAATTGTTACTCTCCATGAGAACACTTCACAAGAAATTTAGCAGACAGGATAGAATTAGAAGAACCTTCCTCATTTCATTAATAAGGAAACTGAGACCCATATGCTAGTTGGATGCAAGGGTCAAAACTAGAACCCAGGACTGCAGACAGCCGAGTCCAGGGTTCTTACCATTATACTGTTTCCCTCACTTTTTCAACCCACCTACCTTTCAATAGCTGATCATTTTTTTTTGGGGGGGGGGGCAGACACTGCTAGAAGATCCACGAAGATTTTTCTTGCTTGGGCAAGAGATTGAGTTACACCATAGTAAGATAAAAAGAGTTTATTGTGTTTGTCTTTGTGAATAATTGTTCTTTTTGCATTCTGTCCCCTCTAGGAGCGCCTTCCCAAACCTGACATCCCCTGGCTCCTAGATGTTATGTGGTTTACCTGTTTTGACTTGGAAGAAGCCTTTCCAGCTTTTAAGGGAATTTCATTACAAATATTGCTTGCTCCTATTTCAATCGAAATCGGTAATGTGACAAGTTCCTAGGGCTTGAGCTCTACATCTATAGCAATCATGATCTCTAAGTAGGCATTCAGTAAATGCTTGGGTTTTTTTTTTTACTTAGCAATTTTTAAATTTTATTTATTTATTTATTTACTTATTTATTTTACTATTTTTCCCCCAATCTCCCTTCCCTCCCTCCACCACAGAAGGCAGTCTTTTAGTCTTTACATTGGTTCCATGTTATACATTGATCTAAGTCGAATGTGATGAGAAAGAAATCAGATCCTTAAGGAAAAAAAATATAGTAAATGCTTGTTAATGAATCCACTCCAACACTGATCTTTTTTCACTGGGAAATTTCCTAATTCTCAAGTCACCCCTAATTATTGCTTCACTTTCCCCCCTTTCTGAGATTGTCATTCTCTACTGTATTCTTCAACAGGTTAAAAAATGACTTCAATTTTCCCCACCAATGAAATTTCCTTAAATAGTAGAGAAGAATTGTTTATGGGTATCTATCAATCAGTCACAAAACCTGTAATAAGCACTAACTGTATTCCAGTTGCGATGCTAAGTGTTGGGAGATACAGAGAAAAAGTCAAAACAATCCCTGCCCTCAGGGAACTTGCACTCTAATAAGAGGAGTTTTATTTATATCATAAAAATATTTCCTTGAAACCAAAACCTATCATTAGCTTTAAAACTAAAACACTATAAGTTTTCCCATTAAGAGCAAAGAACCAGCAAGATCTCATCACTACTATTTGAAATAGCTTTATTTCTTACCATCACTAGTGGTAATAACTAGAAATAGTATTAAATAACTTTATAGTTCTTTTTCACCATTGCAAACATGAAATATTTTTAGTTGAAATAAAAATGCTAACTTAGCAGTAAGACAGGAAATGAAGTTTCTTAGGCAAAGGAAAGATATTAATAAAAGATATCTCTGTTTGCATATGATATTTGGGAAATTCAAGAGACTCAAAAAATAATGAAAATAGCTTCAGCAGAACAGTAACTCTCCCCTCATATAAAAGACCCCATTCATAGGCATTACTTTTTATTATTTTGATCCTGACAAGTACATAAAAATATCAAAGAGTATAACATATACTAGAGGACCAAGAAGTCAGGGGAAAGCTACAACAATTTATACAGTCATTGGCAGTTCTACCATGACTTTGGTGCCTAGTGACTGTGATGTTTTTTACAGTTTTATCTCCAGCCTAGATTATGCCCCATATTCAGGATGGCAGTCACATCTTAAGATGTTTCTATCTAATTCTTACTTGGCATCATAGGATCATAGTTCATAGAGCTAAATGGAACAAAAGCAGTCATCTAGTCTAATCCTTTCATTTTACAGATAAAGAAACTGAAACCCATAGTAATCAAATGATCTCCCCAAGGGACACAGATGTGGCAAATCTGGGATTTGAACTCAGATTCTGGGACTATGTGTCCTCTAATGATAGGAAATCACTTAATCTTTTATTAATATCTTTTCTTTGCCTTTGTCTCTGCCTGGTGATTATGTAAGAATAAATAGATGGTGATCTTAGACCCCTGTGGAAGCCTCCTTTAGCTTAATAGGGAAGTCGGGCCACCAGTACTAGTTTAAGACTGGGGAAAAGCAAGGGAATTCTTAAGAGAATTAAAATATCCTTTTATCAAATAACTAAGGCAAGGGTTGATTAGATAAAATACAACAAATAAAATGCCCCCTAGCAAGGGCAACCACTATACTTCAGGAAGCCACCCTCTCTTAACTCTTATGAATGTACCATGCTTTTTTTTTAATTTCAGTTATTTATATATGCATCATATCCCCCCTCCTCATTTGTAAAAGCCATGATAGAAGGGAGAATGTCTCATTTAATCTCTGTATCTCCCAAAGAATTTAGCACTTAGTAGGCCCTGAATAAATACTAGATTGAATTGAGCTGTGGTAATTTACTCATTACAAACTAATTTTAATTCTTCTCCAAAATTGAATTTTCAGGAAATTTTGAAACCTATATTAACCCACCAGTCTGGGAAGGCTATCTTGATAGCACAGAAGCAATAAATCAAAATTCAATTACTCCAAAAAACCATTGGAATCAAAACTTGAGCATGTTTCAGAAGCTAATTCTTATTAAATGCTTTAAAGAAGAAAAGGTAGGATTATGTTTTCCTTTTAGAAACTCAGAGAGTAGGTTTATCTTACCCTTTAACACAATTTATGATTCATTTATGATTCCCAGATTAATTTAATCTGTGATGTGATGTTTATCCATTGTTCTCAAAGAAGATCATGATATCAAAGGAGCGATGCCATGACCTGCATGTGAATTGAATTTGAATGGGGGGGGGCGCATGCCAAGTCACTGAACCTGGGTTCAGTGACCAGATAGGGATCAGGATGACTGGCGATGACCCTGGATCCAAGGTAATCAGGCTGAAGACTTGCCCATGGCCATACAGCTAGTAAATATCAAGTGCCAACTCTGAACCTAGATTCTCTTGACTCCAGGGATGATGCTCCATCCACCTAGCTGCCCTAATTTAATTTAGTGTGTTGTTTCACTAGTAACCATGAGCCAACCATAACTAATTCTCAATTTCATGTACTAATAAAGCAAGCCCTCTAGCTAAGGTGTGAATGTTCAGATTCCCTATCTGAGGGATTTCAAAATTATTCATAAATATTGTCCGAACAATAGGCAGTGGCTGGGAGCTCTCCAAGGTAGTAATGGAGATATATGGAAGCATCATACCATGGACTCATGCCTACACAACCAAGTAGATGAGAACCTGGGGGTTTGTCTACAATAAACAGAAAGATATGTGTCAACCAAAAGATTTAGGAAAGACTTAAAGTAAAATAGATCATAGGCTCAAAGACTTAAAGTTGTAAGTTACCTTAGATATTACCTAAAAACAGTATGCTTGTCATAGGGGCCAACAGTTGCTGACAAAACTTTCTCGATACTATTTCTCAATGTAATTGAGAAATATTTAGCAAAATCAGTAAAAGTACAACACACAGAGTTAATGTCAATGTGTAGTTTTCAAAATCGAAATATGGACAGCTAGGTAATGCAGCAGATAAAACACTGAGCCTAGAGACAAGAAGATCTGAGTTCAGATCCAACCTCAGACACTTCCTAGATATCTGTGTGACCCTGAGAAAGTCACTTGACCCTGTTTGCCTCAGTTTCCTCATCTAGAAAATGAACAGGAGAAGGAAATGGCAAACCACTCCAGTGTCTCTTCCAAGAAAACCTCACATGGAGTAACAAAGAGTTGGATACAACTAAATGACTGAACAACAATAGCAAATCAATATTTGACATCTAAAGGATCCATTTTTATTTGCATTTGATACATCCTGATCTGGGCTAACTTCTTCATTTAATCCCTCGAGGTTAAGGAGAGGTCAGCACAGTGAATAGGGCACAAGGCTTGGAATTAGGAAGTCTAGTGACAGACCCTGACAAGCCTTGTGATCCCTGGCCAAGTCACTTAACCCAGTTTCCTCACCTAGAAAATGAGATGGAGGAGGAAATAGCAAACCATTTCAATTTCTTTGCTAAGAAAACTCAAAAAAGGGGAACACAAAGAGTCAAATGGAAATGAAATGAATAACAAACACGAAAGAGGTTAAGATCATACATATGGCAAATGGTGGGATGTTTCTACATAACATCTCAGAACCAGAAGAAGCACTGGGAAACAATGGCATCCAAGAGTAATGATGAAAATTTAAAAAAAAACCATGAAAGCAATAAATCAGGACTAGAGTAGCTCAGAGCCTGAGAGACTTGTTGTTGCCAGTTACATATATATATATATATATATATATATATATATATATATATATATATATATATATATATATATATATATATACTTAAAATAGGAATTTGAAAACAAACATTTGGATGGATTCCTATGACTTGCTTCAGCTCTACCTAAGTTTTAGATTTTCATCTCCCTCCCTCCTCTTCATTTGAAAGACTCATCTAAAGAATCAACTTGTGGGAGAGAAAAATCCATGGAAATTCTAAACCAGATAACTCTTAGAAGTGTGATGAAACTTTCCCCTAAAAATTAGTTTAAAGTTAGCAGTGTGCAGTTGGTAAGTCATTAAAAAGAAAGCAACTTTTTAAGTCAGATAGAGGCTTGGGAGAGACTTTGTTCCTGATAATCAGGGGAAAGTAAGTTTAAAGATGGATTAATTGCTTGGCTAGATTAGTGGAGGGTGTTCCAAAAGAGTTTGATCCAAGGAGGTAAACAATCTCCTGAAAAGAAAAGAGATACACACACAAACACACACACACACACACACACACACACATATCCCCCTTTCTCATGATGAGGTATATATGAGAACCTGCATAACTAAAAGAATCAAAACTTACTATGTGTGCTTTCAGTTAGGAGAGGGATGTCAGTCTATACTTCCTTTAATGAGGACAAAAATATACCTCAGCTGAGAATGCCATAGGATTTCCAGAAACTGCAGAAGATGCTCCCTAAAATAAATATCCAGTGGAACAACACCTACCAGTCATCAGGAAACCAGCAGAACAACATCTGAAAGTGACCACAAGAAAAGCAGACTTCATCCCCTTCCCCCAGCCCCCTCCCTGGGCATTGAATATAGCACTTTGTGTAGCCTCTCTTATTTTATCCACATAATATTTTGTGAAGTAAGTACTGCCATTATGGGAAACTGAGGCAAAGGTTAAGTGATGTGCCCAGGGTCACACAACTACTAAGGGTCTGCAGCAGAATTCAAATTTCAATTCCCTGATCTTAGGTTTATCCACCACTGTCCCATAGGAGTGTTCCCTCAAAATATGTGCCATACATGCCCCTTATGTATATGGCATCCCACTCATATTATCTTGGAATGTACACCTTTTCCACTGGTGTGATTATATTTTGGGAGTCTGTGTCCCAGATCTGTGGAGGATTTATTTCATTGCTACTTTTCTTACTGTACCTTTGCATTAAATGAGTTGTCTTTGAATTACTATTTTCCCTGTAAGGCTATATGACCCTCAAGAAATGGAGCCTCCTTGGTCTTTTCATTTATTCTTTTCCATTCATTCAGAATGGAACCTTTAACCTTGGGGATTTCAAAAGTCAAAAATATGCCTTATGGAAACCTAGGAGTCAGAATTAGGTTGGGTTTTGTGGCCAGCACATCATTGATGTTCCCCCCAAACAAGGATGACCCTGGGGCAAGAGGACCCAGCCCAGGATTCATCTGATAGTATTACTGTCTTCGAACATGAACTGAGCCAAGTTAAGACCTTGATTCCCACCCCTAAGAGATCAAGGTGATATAGGGTGGATTTTGCCCACAAAGTTTTGGAGATGTTTCTACGTTTGTTCTTGCTGTATCTGTGAAACTAATACCCCCTCTATAAAAGTTGACTAATACTAAGTGATTAAATTGCATCCAAGTGCTAGCCACCCTGGGAAAACTTTCTTAGCAGATGGGCTAAACCAGGTTGAGGGTAACCAACAACCCTCAAATCCATTGATGAGTCATGGGATGCCTATCCCAACATATGAAACTTCCCCTGGAGGAATGGATGGATGAGAATAATTTGTTCCAATGGCCATGAAGGCAACTGGAGCAAGTGCTGTGGAGAATGCCTTGACTTTTGTCTTGTCACTGGACTTCAATGACTCTGGATGAGAGAATGGGATTGGTGACTTTTAGGCAACCTCATCTCATTTAAATCTAATTCATACACAAGTCACACAGGGTAATATCATTGGTCCTCTCTAAAAATGAAGGACAAAAAAACAACAGCAATTGGGGACAGGGGCAGGTGACCAATAAAAAAGGTTTCATGGAGAAGGTGATGCTTAAATTAAGTATTTAAGGGAATTAAAGATGCTAAAAAATGGGAAATGAAGAAAGAATAAATGACAAACATGGCAGTCAAGCAGTATTAAATGGGGGGGGGAGTGTCACATGAGGTTAGAAATAAACTCAATAAACAACATCTCTTAATAGGTGTGTTAGAGAGATGCAAACAGAGTACCCACCAAGTCTAATGTTGGGGACTTATCCAAGGTTTCATTATTTACAAGAATTAATCAAAGAAATTATTCCACCAACTTAGAAGTCCTATGCAATCATTATCCAGAAAGTTCGTTATCTCCTCCTCCTTCTTGAGTTCCCAGTGATTTCTTTCACTGGCAGATATGTTGACTTGTCCTCCATCCTCATCGTTCTTAACCACCCTGTAGCAAATAATGCTGTAGACCCTCCTCTTCTCTCAAGAAATAATATGCTAAAAAGGAAGTTTATGTGTTAAAACAGACGACTTTAGAAATGGGTCTCATTGAAAATATGTCTTTGAAAATTTCCAGGTGGTTTTTGCTGTTACAGAATTTGTGATTGAAAACCTAGGGAAACAATTTATAGAGAATCCACCAGTTGATCTAGCAACACTCTATCAAGATATGTCCTGCTTCACCCCTCTGATATTCGTCTTAAGCACAGGCTCAGATCCGATGGGAGCCTTTCAGAGATTTGCAAGAGAAAGTGGATATTCAGAAAGGTAAGGATACTATGAGGATAAAGTTTGCAAGATGTTTTTTCAAGTGTGGCAACAGTTTTGTGAGGTTGGTGCTATTATGATGCCCATTTTACAGATGAGGAAACTGAGGTTAAGTGATATGTACAGCTAGTAAGTGTCTGAGGAACAATTTGAACTCTGGTCTTTCTGACTCTAAGTTTAACTTGGTATTATGCCCTCTGGCTGATTCTTATTACATTCGATATAAATGAAAAAGTCTGAGCATCACGAGTGAGAGAAAGAAGAAGGGAGGGGTAGGTAGGAACGTGGTAGGAACTAAATAAATAAATGCTTCTCTTTTTTCTCCCTGGGTGAGAAAAGTTTGCATTACTTCTGCATCTTCTGTACAACTTATGATATTAAAGAGTTGTATGGAAAAATAATAAAGTAATTTATTTAGGGTCATACAGTCACTGTGTTTCAGAGGCAAGACCTAAATCCTTGTATTCCTGCTTCTAAGTCTAACTTTCTATGGGCAAATCCTTACAGAGAGAGAAGAGGGAGAAAGAGAGAGAGAGAGAGAAAAGAAGCAGGGCAAAGGGGAGAGACAGGTGAACAGATAGTCTTAGACTGAGAAATCCCTAAATAAAGGCAAGAGATGAATTCTAGAGTTTTCTGTAAAATGTATTTTTTTATTTTTATTTTGTTTAGGCTTTTTTGCAAGACAATTGGGGTTAAGTGGCTTGCCCAAGGCCACACAGCTAGGTAATTATTACTCAGGTACTCCTGACTCCAGGGCCAGTTGCTCCATCCACTGCACCATGTAGCTGCCCCTATTTTTTTAATTTTTCAAAAAAAAATTTGTTCTATTGGGAATTTTTTTCTACTTAACCATGTAAGAAGAGGTTAAAAAAAGAGATTTTTTAATATTTGATTAAATGTGTCCTTTTTAAAAAATATATATGCAAAAAACTATTTGTCAAGTTTTAAAGCAAGATGTAGGTAATACATTGCATATATCAGATAACTAGGCTCAAATCCTGCTTCAGACACTTATGGTGTGACCCTAGAAAGATCCCTTGCTGACTTCATGCCTCAGTTTTCCCCTTTGTAAAATGAGACGATTGAATTGGAAGCTTTCCAACACTCCTTGAAGCTCTAACTCTGATCTTAAAAGAAGCAGTGTGGAATAGTAAATACAGAGTCAGTCTCAGAGTCAGGAAAATTATCTCTGACACCTACTAGTGTAACAAGTTATCTACTTTCTCATTGTTCTTGGAAGCTTTCTGGAATTACAGGTTGTCAAGAAGATGCCGACCTGTATTAGTGGAGGGAGTGCATTCATCTGGGAGTTTTTATGCCAATGAAATCTCTTATCAAAATAAGGCTTAAAGTGCAGAAACAGTGATTATAGCTTCTAATTTCATGAAAAGTCATTTTTTCAGTTGTTTCCAACTCTTTGTGACCCTGTTTGGGTTATATCTTAAGCAGAGATAGTGAAGAAGTCTGTTATTTCCTTCTTCAACTCATTTTATAGAAGAGGAAACTGAGGCAAATGGGGTTTGGTGACTTGCCCAGGATCACAAAACCAGTAAGTATCTAAGGTCCAATTTGAGCTCAGGAAGATGAGTCTTCCTAATTCCATTGCTGGTACTCTATGCACTGCACCATATACATGTTTCTGATCTCCATAATATTTGAGATGATTAAAACAATCTTGTTAAACTTTTTTTAAAAAATTATTAACAAATTACAATTGGCCACGAGTACTTTCAACTTTTTTCCTACCTTCGATGCAAAATTCATATTTTAACTGCCAAAGAAAGACAAATGGATTCCTTCACTTTTCTTAATTTCCCTTTCCTAATTCATATTAACTTCTTGTAATAAATAACCTAGACAAGAGGACCCATTCAAGAAATTGATCATTGATCAAATAAGTGATGCAACAAATAGAGCATTGGCCCCAGAGCCATGAGAACCTGAATTCAAATCCAGCCTCAGACTCCAGCTGTATGATCCTAGGCAAGTCACTTAATCTTGATTCCCTTCCCCCCCCCCAAAAAAAAGAAATGCATCCTTCTGAAGAGATTTTTTCAAAGACTCAAGGATATGTTGTTGAAGTCACATGGATTCCTAGATTGATGACACTGTGGAGGTTAAATCCTCAGGAGATGATACTGAAGATGAGATCATTATAGAAGCAGATAACTAAAAATAATGAGAAGTACGATAACTGTGTAATGCCATTCTTTTTCTAGATTATTGGTCCAATCATTAAACTTGTTTCTCCCAGGGAAGTGCTAGCTATGGCTGAATGTTAACTTGCTCTGTAACTAATACCATCAAAGAACAAGACTCTCCAGATAGTATTAGGAACAAGGTCAAGAGAGTAGAATAAGTTCCCCTAATTTTTTTTTATTCCGTAAGATATCATTTCTTCAAGTACATGTCTGATTCATTCAATAATTTCTCAAAGTCATTAGCTTAAATGATGAATTTATCTTAATAGAGATATTTAAAGGAATATTTGGGAAGATATATTTTCTCCCTAAGATCTTACCATGTTTATTAGATTTCAATATTTGCATTTAAAAATAACCCAAGGAGTTTTTCTGTTTATTTCAGAGTACAAGCAATTTCACTGGGACAAGGTCAAGGACCTATTGCTGAAAAGATGATTAAGGATGCTTTGAAATCAGGAAATTGGGTATTTCTTCAAAATTGTCACCTTGCAGTATCGTGGATGTTGCCTATGGAAGAGCTTATTAAAAGTTTTACAGAACCAAGTATGCCAACTATTTATTGACTCTTTCTATTTAAATTCAGAACAAAATCCCCATAAGCATGGTAACAATAAGACTGAAAAAATAAATGGGGTAGGGTATAATTGTGGTTTGATGCATACCTCGACCATCTAAGATGGTAGCTTTCACATTGATGACGTTATCTTAGATGTCTAGGCATGAATCAAATTCCCATCACACTAGCATAATAGCATTTTAGGGTTTCCAAACAACTTTATCTATACTAACTCCTTTAGTCCTGTCAACAAGGTCATAAGGAAGATGCCATTATTATCTCCATTTTCCAGATGAGGGAAACTGAGGTTGGAATTGGTACTGGGCCTGTGATTTTATTGAATTACTATAGAGAAGTCTCATGTGAGGGAACTATCTCCACCAATGCAGATATGCACCTTCTCTGCCACTTAAAGTTTTTATTTCTACATGGAGAGCTTATTTAACAGGCTTATGATCATCTTCTGGTCACATTATCAGAAATTTAAGTCAGCGTGGTCATTTTGGTTTGCAATAGTTTTCACTGACCTACGGAATGTGTCTGACTCTATCTTCAAGAAGGGGCAGCATTCCCCCCTTTTCTCCCACTGCCCAGTCTTCCTTTATCTCGGCCAGGTAATCTCCATGGACAGTTCTCAACTGAAAACCCCAACTGGGCATTCTAGAATTTGTTCCCGACTCATTTGGAGATTTATATCTCCCTGAGCTTGTAGCAAAGAGTTGTCTCAGTTTTCATGGGGCTATCTTTCATAGGCCTACCTAGACAAGCCCAGACTTTGAAGGGTTGAGGATGGCAGCTTTGGCTACGAATGATGTGTTAAAGGATCAATTGTACACATCTTCATCCTAGAACTCGCTACTTCATCTCAGGGAGATGCTCCCAGTGCATGCATTGAGGAAATCCCATTAGACATACTGAGACTAGATGCTGTACAAAAGAGAGAGAGAGAGAGAGAGAGAGAGAGAGAGAGAGAGAGAGAGAGAGAGAGAGAGAGAGAGGAGAGAGAGGAGAAAGGAGCTCTTTCTTATATAAGGTTCTCTTCATTAAAATCATTTATTATTTTACCAAAACTACACCTTGAGCCCAAGTCATCCCTTTTTACTGTATCACACTGAATTAATAAATTCATTTTTCTTGAGAGACAACTAGAAAGACTAAGACTCAAGCCCCATCACTGCCAGATATGAGTTTCCTGACCCAGAGCAAGTCCCTTAACCTGTGAGTGGCTCTAGGTAACTCTCCAAGACTATGAGTTGGTGAAGGGAGTTTCTCACCTGGAAGTCCTCTAGGTTGCTGAAATCAGAGGCCTGGCATCTCTCCTAACTTCATGGATCAGAGAGAACAAAAGTCCCACAAATCTAATTCCAACCAATGTTGAATGATACCAAACTCTGCTAGATATTGAGTATGTCCTGTGCTCCGGGGGTGGGGAAGCAGGGCCAGGACAGGACACTTAAGGAGAGGAAGAAGCGAGTGTCCCTGCCCAGTGATAGCTTTGACTATAACCTCATTATGGGTAAGACTGCTTTCATTTTTTTGTTCTTATATCCTCAGTGGCCTAGCACATAGTAGGTAATCAGTTCATTGACTAGAACACAAAAAAACTCAGCCTTTCCCAAAATCCAAGCCAATATATCATGGAAGATGTGGCACGGACACCTCGTTTCTTATAGGCAGATCACTTACTCATTTAAAGCCTCAGTTTCCTTCTCTATAAAACAAAAAGGTTAGAATACCAGGTCTCTTAAAGGCTAGCATTCAAGAATTTCATGACAATACTTCAATAAAGCTGTGATCTCATCAATATAGACACTCTCTCCCCTGAGGAAGATGCCAACCCATCCATGTCTTAATCATTCTGAGCATCTCTTGTCCTCATACGCACAAAAATGTTTCATGGAAAATAACACCAATCCATGACAGCCCAGCCCTTCCTTGGGTTTTGTAGTATTTCTTAAACCCCAGTGCAGTTCTCAGACTCTTATAATCTTACAATCTCCTTTTCTGTCATCTACTTCCTGAATAATAAAAAGTGCACTTATTAAAACTAACATTAAAGAAAATCCCTCTTGACTTGCCCCATGACTATGTCATGCCATAAGCAGAAATTTGGCTTTTCCTACAGTGGCCAGTCTCAACTCTGCTGAGGAGTTGTTAAAGAATAAGTCCTGAAACATATTCCAAGGTCATCGACCAACCCCAAGGTGTGATACAGAAGAATTCCAGTCCATGTGTTCACCAACAAATAGTGGGTCGACAGTTTAATTCAATGACTATATACTGTATGTCTGCTATATGCAAATCCGACCTCAAGACACTAGCTGTGTGACCCTGGGCAAGTCACTTAACCCTGTTTGCCTCAGTTTTCTCATCTGTAAATAGACTGCAGAAGGAAATGGCAAACCAATCCAAAATGTTTGCCAAGAAAACCCCAAATAGGCTCATAAAGAGTTAGGACTGAAATTAATGAACAACAAACTCAATACATGGTGCCATGCAATCCTACATTCTTTCTGGGTCCTAAAATGTAATGGAACTCATTTCTCAAAGTGACATGTAGTATTATTTTGTATATTAGGGTTTTGCAGGGGTAATATGATGTTTATCCTTTTAAGTGAGAATTTGCAGGAATAACACTATAGGAGTTATTTCCTCCCTCTACAACTCTAGGATTAAATTGCAGGTAACTTATTAGCCACCACAAATAGTATCTATTCTATTATCTATTTATATCTAGCTAGTCTATTAAAGAATTCTCTTTTTAACTTCTCTGGAAATATTAAGAAATAAGTATTTCTTCAGTTTATAGTCTTTTCCAGATCTTTTCTGTTTGAAAATTCATAGAAGAATAAAGAAAAGACCTTTCTGAGGGAAATAGATTAAAGACGATAGTCAAAGGTTTCTCTCAATTTATCTTTATGTCTTCTTCCTCTTCCCTGAACTGTGATGCAAAGAAGAAAGGAACTTTCCTTTGTTACTTGGAACTAATTTCAATGCTGAACAGGGATGCTCTTTTAGATCCTGAGGGAGCAGTAGTCAAGGAAAGAAATGTGTAGTGGCTATTGTTTCCAAATACTAACCCAAATGTGATGTTGATCTATTATGACTTTTTGTCCTTGTTCAAGTTGTTACATAAATATTACTGCAAATTGTCTTGGCAAAGAAACATATCTAAGAACATGGAGGACCTCCCTGATTTACATATCTTTTTCTCTAAGCTAGAAAGTACTCATATTTAGAATAATGTTAAATAAAATCCTTTCTGGCAGACTTGTACTTAAAAGTGCCAAATACAGTTTTATTATTTTTTTCTTCACAATCTCCAAGGATCACTTTTGTGTGACCCTAGATAAGTTCCTAATTCTCTGTGCTCTGGGCAGCACTCCAAGATTATAAATTGCAGAGAAGGAACCAATCTACATTGGTAAGGGGATTTTCTTCACTAAGGAATTCTCTGTACTATATGAACCCTTGTCCCTAAGTACCAATTATAAATAGAGTAACATATTAGAAAGTTTCATGACTATCCACTATGCTGGTATCCTTCCCAACTTCATGCCATCTGAAAAATTGCCAAGCTTGTCAGCTATTAAATCCTCAGAACCAAGGACAGAACCATGGGGTATACCATTGGAAGTCTTTCAATTGACATCAATGTTGACAATTACTATTTGGGGTCCAATTAGTCAACCATTTCCATACCCACCTAAATGAACTGTCACACAGTCCTCATTTCTTGAATAGTATTAGAGACTTTGTTAAATATTTGACTAAAATCTTGGTAATGTAGATTGCCTATTACCATATAATATAGCTTATTATTTATATAGTCTTTCTATAAAAGGAAGACAAAGTCATTAATCTCATGTAACAGTATAGCCTAATATTTATGTTTTCAATGTATAAGCTCTTATTAAACAAAACAAATTTGTGTGTATGTTTTCATAGATGTTTCAATTAAAGATACTTTTCGACTTTTTCTGAGTTCCATGCCTAGTACCACATTTCCTGTTACAGTCCTTCAGAATTCTGTCAAGGTAATGTATTTGTGAGCATAATGTATTTACAGATTTTGATAAATGGATCATTTAATTTTTGTCTTTGAATATCTATCACCTGACACATTGGCAGAGTTTAAATGATTATTATTGATTGGTTCATTTTTAATTACTTTGCTTAAAATATATCAATCATAATCAGTCAATTATTTGTTCACTGCCTGCTTTGCATCCAAATTTCAAGACAATGAAAATGAAGGCATCCCTACCCTCAAGGAGCTTACCTTTTATCAGGAGAGAAAACAGGGCCATGTGTGTTTATTCAAAGTAGATAAAAAGTGGTTTCTGGGAGAAGATGTTAACATCAGGAGGGACCAAGAAAGAACTCATGGAAGAGAAGGTGGTCCTAAGCCAAGCCACTGCTTTCAAAAATGAAAAGTGATTTCCATTCAATTCAAACATGCCAAATGTAATCAAAACTGCTACATGTACAACTTTGAGTTTGTCAAGGGCTCTGCAGTACATTATCTCACTTAAACTAGAAAATAATCCCATGAGATAGACACTAATATGGATATTATCCCCATTACATGAATAAGTAAACTAAGGCCTACTGAGATTAAGTACCATACCTGGGATCACAGAGCAAAAATCTGAAGCCTTGTCTTCCTGACTCCAAAGCCAGCATGATAGACACTTTGCCATGATGCCCACTCAAGGAGGGCCATGAAGAGTCTTAACTTATTCAATGAGATCTTGTCCTGGACAAGACAAAGAACACTTCATCTGTGGTCTTGCCTTACATTCAGGGAGGACAAAAAGGAATGTTTTTGAATTTTTTAAGAATATATACATCATATTTTTAATGCTAGAAAATTTTGTTCTCTAAAACCTGAAAATATATATTCCTTCATGTCAAGTCCCATTGAAGACTCAAATTTACTGTTTGATAGTAACATGCAAAGGACACAATTGTCAAACCTTCTGTAGATTACCTGAGGACCTTACCCTGAGCTCTGTCTACAGTATGGATTCTTAACCTGAGGGTTCATAGACCCCAAGTCAGTCAAAAGGTATTTATTAATTTGAGCCCTGGAAATTTAAGAAAGGCAAAAATGACCCTGTTCTCAAGAGGTTTAGAGTCTAATATGAACTTGGATGGGAAAACAATGTTTATCTTTATTTTCACTAGCCTTTGATTTCTTTCATAATCTTATATATTCTAGTTGATGCACTTAAAAACTGTTATTGTGAGGAGTCCATGAATGAGTTACCTGCAAAAGAGTAAACAAAAAAGCAAAGTTCGGGCTAAGAGAGATAATAAGGAATATAGAGTCTAAGTTACACGTGAACCACAGAGGACATTGGCATGATCATCTGCCTGACCAGCCCCTCCAAAACCAGAACTCAACCCAAAAAAAGCTCTATGAGGAAGGGAAAGAAGTTACCCACAGGGGAGAAGAAAAAGGCTAATGGCAACCAGAGCTTGTCATAACCTTACAGATTGCCAAAATTAACTTGGCACAGACAGCTGAAAGTGTTAGAGATGCCAAGGGAAGGATGAAAAATCTAGATACCTGAGTGCCTCTAGTGACAGTGCAGCTTGAGATATTGTTTCAGATCAGTTTTATTAAAATGCAGAATCTTGCTGCTATCATCATTGCTTTATCATATGGAAAAGGAGAGGAAAAAGGTACTAGTGGAGAACTAGGCAATGTATTGGATATATCTGAACTTCCTGCTTTAAACACTTAGCAGCATGTGACCCTCGGCAAGTCACTGCCTCAGTTTCCTCTTCTATAAAATGAGACTAATACATTATCCCACACACACACATATATGTGTTTTGCAAAATTGAAGGTTCTGTGTAAATGCTAGTCTATAAATAGTTTGAGATGCTGACTTCTCAGAAACATGCAGAGAGGCATGATGATCACCAGTCTCACACCCATCAAACGCATTAGGCATTCATTTCCTAGTTCTTTACTCAAATATAGGACAATATGCTTTACAAACTGGGCAAGGTAAGGAAGCATAAGATAGTCCTAAATATAGGAGAATGAGTGCAAATCCCAAGTCCATTCCAATGGAGAAGGTCTGAACATTCCAATCTCTTTGGCCCACATATAGGAAAATTTGCATTTAATCTATTGCCAAGCCTCTTAGGTATAAATATACCACCCTCAGCCCTGAGCCTCACAAGTACTTTCCCACCTCACACCCTGTTTTGCCAAGGACCTGGAAGCTGCATGAATACCCGTGGTTGTGATTGCTCTACATTTGCCTAGTGGTTTTCAGACAATAAGTGAAATTTTTAAGTAACCTAAACTAAATAATTGCTAACTAATAAAATAATATTATAGGGGTGAAGAATTGGTCCTACATGAGTTCAAATTCAGCCTCAGATACTTAGTTTGCCTCAGTTTCCTCATCTGGAAAATGAGCTGGGAGAAGGAAATGATAAGCCATTCCAGTATCTTTGCCAGGAAAGCCCTGAACAGGGGGGTCATGAAGAGTCAAAGATGATTGAAAAATGACTGAACCACAGTAACTAAAATAATTGCTAATTTATATTTTCTAATTCCAGGTTACCAATGAACCTCCAAAAGGTCTCCGTGCAAATATCAGAAGAGCATTTACTGAAATGACCCCTTCATTTTTTGAAGAAAATATACTTGGAAAGGACTGGAGAAAAATCATTTTTGGCATTTGTTTCTTCCATGCTATCATTCAGGTACTCCCCTTTTCTTATTTCTTATAACAGTATCATAGGCATTGTTTTCTCATTAAAAAAGAAAGCTTCTTGTGGGAAGGGAATATCTTTTTTTTCTTGCTTTTTTTTTTGTACCTCCAGCGCTTAATACAATATCTGGCACCATAGTGGACTTTTATTTTTTAGGTTGTTTTTTTTTGCAATGCAATGGGGTTAAGTGGCTTGCCCAAGGCCACACAGCTAGGTCATTATTAAGTGTCTGAGGCTGGATTTGAACTCAGGTACTCCTGACTCCAGAACCGATGCTCTATCCACTGCACCACCTAGCCGCCCCCATAGTGGACTTTTAAATGCCTTGGCTGTATCTATCCATTTAATTTATCTAATCTGTCCATGTATGTAAATCTTTCATCTATTATAATTTATCTGCCTATCTCTCTACTCATCTATATCTTACATCCATGTATCTTTCATTTATTATAATCTCTCTACCTATCATCTATCTATCCATCTATATCTATCATCCATCTATTTTTCATGTATTATCTATCATCCGTCTAATGTATTATCATCTATATGTGATTTAGTTGTTCAATTATGTTCTATTCTCTGTGACCTTGTGGACCATAGTATGCCAATTCTATCCTTGGGATTTTATTTGCAAAGATATTGAAGCGGCTTGCTATTTCCTTCCCCAGAGGACTAAGGCAAATAGATGTTCAATGGCTTGCTTAAGGTCATACAGTTAGTAAGTGTCTAAGATGGTATTTGAACTCGGGCCTTCCTGACTCCAAGTCCAATGCTCTCTCCATTGAACCACCTAGCTACTTCATTATCTATCTCTTTATTTGTCATCCTTCTATCTATTTCTCTTCATTTCTATATCTCTTCATCTATAATCTATTAGCTATATATCCACCTAAAATCTCATACACCCATTCGTTTACCTATCATTTATCCATCATCCATCTATATAAGTATCCCCCTATGCCTTCATCCATTATTTATGTCGCCATCCACAACCCTACCTATCCACCTGTCAAACTGGCCTCCAGGTGTCTACTTATCCATCATTTAATCATTCTTGGTGTCATACAGATAGAAAATGTCTGAGAGTAATTCAATTCATCCTTATTTCAGGCCCAACACTCTCCACAAAACCACGCTGCCTATGATGATGGGAGAGTCAGTGTGGTCTCTTGAGGATAGAAAGTTGACCTTAGTGGCAAGAGGACCTGGGTCAGATCCTACCTCTGACACACAATGACTCTGTGACCCTGAGCAAGTCACTGAAACTCTCTAAGTATCCTCGACTGCTCAACTATAACTTACAAAGGAAAAGGAAAAGGAGCTTCCTCATTCAGGTGTTCCTGATAGAAATAAAATCATAGGTCCAATCCCTGTTCTATGATAGCTTTCTAACTCAAGGATCATAGTGGTAGAGCTGGAAAGAAGCTGAGAAATCATTAGTTCCAAACCCCTTCTGCTATTGACACCGAGAAGAATTAAATGACTTACCCAGAGTCATTAAATGAGACAATAGGAGCCATTCAAGTATTCAGCATCCTATCCAATGTTCTATATTGTTGGGGATATCAATAAATAATCATTTAAATTAATTTAAATGAATTATTACATAAAATTAAAGTCTAATACTTGCTGTACTAAGTATTTTACTCAGAGGAAATCTGACCCACTCAAATATTATCTCTTTCACTTCAAATTCAAGGAGAGGAAAAAATTTGGCCCCCTTGGTTGGAATATCTGCTATGAATTTAATGACAGTGATAGAGAATGTGCCTTACTTAATCTAAACCTTTACTGTCAAGAAGGAAAGATACCATGGGATGCCTTGATCTACATTACAGGTATGGCAGCCTCTTCAGCACGGGGGCCTCATCCCCAGACTTTTCCCTAGAACCCACCCAAGGACTCTGCCTTTTATTTCAGTTTCCTGGCACCTAAACTGATACTTTCTAATAATGAGTAAAAGTTTTTATTAAGTATTTTCTTTGTGCCAAGGCACTGCCAAATGCTGGGAATATAAACACAAAATCTTGTCCTCGAGGAACTTATTTCTAATGGGGTAAAGAACACATATTGAGAAGTCATGACCAGGAAAACTTATCAATATGATGAACGGGACTGTAAGGGAGTAGACTGGCACCATTCAGGAACATTGGCAAACTTGACTTTGATGATGGTTCATGGTTCCCAAATTATGTGAATGGCATTGGATCAGCAGACAGGAAAAGCTATTTATGTTACAATAAGTGTTTTATCCATACTATGGAGAAGGTGACCAGAGGGGAAGATTAGAAGAAGGAAGGGTAGAGAAGGTTGTCCTATAAAATCCCAGCTCCCCTCTCTTAAATAACAGCCTTCCCAATTCAATGATGAGACCATGAGAACCTAACACTGACCAGGGTTAGAGACTCCCCAACCAGAGAGTTAGCCCAATTTATAAATGACACTGTCTGAATAGACCCAGCCTTTCAGAGTCATAGAAGTGAGTAGGTCACTGAATTCTTTGGATAGAAATATGAAGATAAAACTAAGGAATATGGAATGAAGAATGAAATATCAAGGTACCCTGGTTAGACAGGCAGTATGTGTTTTGTTCTTTTTTGTGAGGGAAGGATTACAAAAGCATTTATTTCATTGAAAAATTGTTTATCACATCATATAATTAAATGGTGTTGAAAAATAAACATGATTCTTAGAACAATGGTCCTATTTCAGACTTTGTTTCTTCTGGGCTGGATGGGAAAAAGCTTTGACAGCAGGACAGTAGTCCCAATGTTGGGCCAAATGACAGAGCACTGAAGCTAAAATCAAAAAGATCTGGGTTCAAATCCCACTTTAAATATTTTCCCTCAATGTGATCATGAACAAGTCATTGACTTCAGTGGACCTCATTCCACATCTAAAAATGTAAAGGATTGAACTAGATGGCCTCTTAGGTTCATTCCACCCTGTTCTGATTCTATGATCCTATGTATGGACCCAGAAGAGCTAAGAATAGCTCCCTTTATTATTTTTTAAAATGCTACACTTTAAAAATTTTAGTACTACCCTGCTAAAAACACTTTTTTGCAGGTGAAATCACTTATGGAGGCCGCGTTACAGACACTTGGGATCAAAGATGCCTTCGCACAGTCTTGAAGAGATTTTTTTCTCCTGAAACATTAGAAAAGAATTATAAGTATTCAGAATCAGGTAAGTGAATTTCACATGCTCCATTTTTATAGACTTTGGAAGCATCACAGAACTTTGTGTTCTTGAGATTACAGTGACCAGACCTGAGCAGCTGCCAGTTAGTTGTCCACCTGAGGTAGATTGGGTTCTGGAGCTATAATAAATGAAGATGGAGGATAGTATTTTATACAGTTTTTAAAAACCTTGCTGTATTCCATTTAAACATGTTTAGGATGAGACATTCTAATCATTTTCCTTTTTAATTGAATATTCTCTGGCTAAGGATGAGAAGCATTTAATAAATGGGTATGGTTGTTTGGGAGGCCCAAAGTCCTGACTCGTAGAATCTAATAGGAGAATAAGATAGAGGAAAAAAATTATATACAGGATGTCCCAAAAGTCTTACTGCAATTTTAAACTTATATAGAGAATGCATAGTTTACAATGTTTACTAAGTTACTGAATAATGAATATTACTACATGACGAATACATTAGCTAAAAAAAATGGATGCTACATCAGAGAAGGGTGTATAAAGAAAGTGACATTTGTGTTGCATAACAGAAATAGTAGAAGGTCATCCAAGGTACCATCTGAGCAAAGGACTGGGGTGGTAGAATGTGGAATGTGGTGGGGACACAAAGTGCATTCTTTAGTTGAAATGTGGAATCCATTGGGCTTAGGCAGGAAGGGGCACTTGTCTTTGGCTGAGTTTTCATCACCACCTGGCTGGGCAACACTATATACCAAAGTAGACTGGTCCCTCCTGTGCAGTTCATCAGCCTAGAGAATAGCCCAGAGGATGCTACATGAATATCCCATTTGTATGTGTCAGAGTCAGGACCTGAAAGCAGATCTTTTCCTCTCTCTCCTTCACACAACCCTGCCTCCTGTAGAGTTCATAGATGAGATTAATAGGAAAGGAAGGCAGTGGTGACTTGTAGAGGTTTTAAAATGCCAGGCCAGTTAATTTGATCTGCATTTGGTAGGCCATGGAGAGCCACAAAAGACTATCAACTGGAGGTGTGCATATCCAGATTAGTCTGGAAGTGACATGGGGTAAAGATGGGAAAGAAAGACCTGGAGAGAAGGGCTGAAGGTCAGCCTGGGAACGGGGGGGGGGGGGGGGGGGGGGGGAATAGAAGAATTAGAAGGGCATTGATGATCCAAAGAGGAAACTAATAAATTGGGTGTCCAGATGCTCCCTTTTGATTGGAAAGGAGAAATAGTGGGTAAGAGAGATGTTGTTAACCAAATTTTTACTGAACCAGTCTCTAATCTGGGTGGAATGGAGACAGCCAGTGACAGAGAGCCAGTAAACAGGTAGTAGTTTAATCACTTTAATTGAAAGAAACTGATTTGCAAATCATGGGGTTGCTTCTTTATTGGAACTGTTCCTTTAATTCAGTCAGAGAATATATACATGATCATAAGTGGGAAGGGAGACAGAGGGTGGATCATGGGAACAGTCATTTTGGAGGCCTGAGCAAATTCCCAGCACAAGCCCACAGGATGGACAATACAACAATTACACCAGTTGTGTTCATCCAAGTAGGGCATCACAATTGTTCTCATGTCCTGAGGCAGTGGCTAAGCTAATTGTATAATCTTGGGGACACACCATATTTCTGCTTGGGTGCAGTAAAGAACAAGTTATACTGATTTACTTCACTTAACACAGACAAACGTAGTTCAGGAGGAAAATATGACAAGACCTATTATCATTGACAGATGACTGCCTCCACTTTATTTTCACAGTTTTCCCAGGGCCAGAGTCTCTGCCTATGAAAAGGATGTCTAGACACTAAATTATTATTAAATTCATATTTGTTCAATATAAAAATCATAATTCTTGACAGTGGCTGGAATCTTGACCCTCCTTTAGGACTCTTCATCTTCTTCAAGCTGTGATGAAAGGAAAGAATTACTCCCAAAACTAAGGGAGAGAGGGAGCAGTGAGAAGGAAAAGACAGTAACAGTTTCATGGTTCTTTGGCATACACCGTCATGGTTTTCTTCAGTTAATCAATAACAAATTATCATTTCTTGAAATAAATTATTATTTTATTCATTAAATTATTGAAAAATTACATTATGTTGTGTTAGATGAGTATTGAGTTATAAACAAATATTAAATTGATTATATCATATTATTAAAATAAATTATTACTTACTGACTAAAGGAAGCCCTGATTACTTACCTCAAAGAAGTAGGGAGCTATTGACAAGGCTTAAGGGCCCTCTTCTACAACAGAAGTGGATAAGAAAAGAAGTTCATGAATTTTCTCCTTAAATTCAGGCTACTCTGGCTTAGAAACATTCAAACCACCCAACTTAGATTTTTGTTTTATGTATTTTTTCTTGGAAGCAATCAGGGTCGAGTGACTTACCCAAGACTACACAGCTAGTAAGTGTCTGAGACCAGATTTGAATTTAGTTTGCCTGACTCCAGGCCTGGTGCTCTATCTACCCAGCTGCCCCAACTCAGATTTTTAAACAGCAGTCTTGGCCCCATACAAACAGAGATCTTTGACCACTAGTTATATGAAAACTTAAGATTCCTTGTTTTTCCAACATTCTTTTCTGGCCTCTATCTGCCCCAACCTTTTCTGGCTTGTGATCTTATCTTCTACTTACACTGTGCGTTGTGACATACATGCCTTGCAAATAACCACATACATAGGAGATATATTAATTATGTATATAATTGTTTGACCTTTGTTCTTGAAGAAGACCAAGAGATCAGGGAAGTGATGTCATGACAAGAATGTAAATTGAATTTGAGTCAGGAGGAGCTGTGCTAAGTCAGCAGTCTCACTTTCTCCTTTAAACCATCTGGGTCCAGTGGACAGCTATGAGTGAGGATGACTGGAGGTGGTCCTGAATGCAAGGCAGTCAGGGTTAAGTGACTTACCCAAGGTTACCCAGCTAGTAAGTGGCAAGTGTCTGAGGCTGGATTTGAACTCAGGTCCTTCTTAGTCCAGAGCCAGTGCTTTATCCACTGTGCCACCTAGCTGCCCTCTTACTAATAATGTGTATGAATAATTTAATAACTATATGTCATATATCATATATATATATATATATATGTTCTGTGTATATAGTTATTTGAATGGTGTGTCATTCCTTAGAACATAACTCCTTGATATCCTGGTTTTCCTCTTTTTTTAACTATCTTCAAGGCTTGGCACATAATAAACCCTTTAGAAATGGTTGTTGCCCAACTGACTAATTAATCCATGTTCTGTAAGAAAATACTTTGCATTAACAACTTTGTTGTCCTCAAATAGCTTTCTCATCCTCACAGTAGCCCATCTGAAAGGCCAATGAACCTGTTTTTCTGGTTTTGGAAGAGATAGCGAGAATGGTGTCTTTGCACAACACCCCCTTACTTTAATCCAAATCCAAATTAAGACATCACTTCCTTGATGTCATAGTCTTCTCCAAGATTGAAGGACAACTTCCTAGTAACTATTTGAAATATTTTAGGTCTTCAGACATAACTGAACAGACTGCCAACCTCTCTTTGGCATATCTCTCCAAAGATAATCAATTACCCCCATCAGGAACAGCCAAAAATCTTTCACAGTTTGGATAAATTCCAGGATAACCAACCCAAAGGTTAAGGGCACAGTGGAATGGCTGAACAGCATGCTCTCTTGACGAGACGTCACTCTGATCCCTCCAACCTATCTTTGGCTGCTGTCCTCAAAATAGCCCCACATAATGTTGTACTTCAGAAATACCACAATCACCCGAAGAGATGAAGTTTTTTTTTAAGTGATTGTCTATAATGATCTCTTTGGGTGTATAATTATAAGCAGCTTATCTTGGCATCTGGAGTATGCCTCCCTATGCATGCATACATACAGTCCACTAAGGAAGACAGTGTCTGGGTTGTTTTAAGAGATTTGTCTCACCTCAGCCTCTGTGTGATTATTTTTCTTGACAGAATCACTAGATTCTTGCCATCTTAGGGGATCCAGGAAGAGGCCCACTCCTGACTGGTTGAGAGTACTAGTACACTGAATTAATAAGTGTGATGAAATAAGGGATAATTAGCTATCCCTCTCCAAAAAAAAATCATCATCAAACTTTCAGGAGGGAAACATTCAACAGATACTAGAAAACAAGCTGTAAGGTGAAATCTGACAGAAACACCTTCTCTAAAGCCATGATCCTTTGATCCATAAGACTCTTATCTGACCTCATATCTCATTGGTTTCTCTATTTTTAATAACAGGTATATATTTTTCACCTCTGGGGGACAACATACAAGATTTCAGAGATTATATTGAAAATTTGCCTTTGATTGATGATCCAGAAATATTTGGGATGCATGAAAATGCCAATTTAGTTTTCCAGGTTTGTATGGGTGGACTTTAAAATATATAAAATTTAAAATATATTAAAGCAATTCATATTATCCTATTAATGTAAAATCTAAATGGCTACATGTGATCAGTAAATTATGATATATTTAAAAAATCAGATGTTTCGATCCAATCATACTGATTTATTCAATACCAAAAGAATCCTAGATAGCTTAGTGATACAGTGGATAAAGTATGGCACTTAAAACCAAAAAGACCTGAGTTCAAATCCTGACTCAGACATTTATTATTAATAACAAATTAATTAAAATATCTGAGTCTTGTTTTCCTTATCTGTAAAAACGAAGGGATTAGACTTGATGGTGTCTAAGGTCACTTCATTAAGTGACACAATGAAGGTAATGTTGGGCCTGGTGTCAGGAAAACTAATCATCCTGAATTCAAATTTGACCTCAGACACTTACTAGCTGTGTGACCCTGAGCAAGTCACTTAACCTTGATTACTTCAGTTTCCTTAACTGTAAAATGAGCTGGAGAAGGAAATGACAAATCACTCCAATATCTTTGCCCAAAAAACTCCAGATGAAGAGTCACCCAGGACTGAACAAACATCCAAGGCCTTCCAACACTAAATATATGATCCTATGATTTGACTAATTTTATTCTAAATTTAGATTGCCTATATTTGTTTTACTGGTAATGACTTGATTATTACATTTGATTTATGCCAATTCCTTACTTAGAAACAAAATGGTAGTCAGCTGACATTTTAATATGTCATCTCTCATTATTTAAATAGATTTTCATGACTTAGGGATGTTTATAGAAGTTACAGAAATATTAGACAAAGTATCACTTGACTTCCACTCATCCAGAATCTTTTCTTCTGGGCAGATGCTTTGCCCCCCATTGACTTGAGATTTAAAAGGAATTGGATCACAACTCTCCACATCACTCTCTACATTTTGCAGCTCCAGCCCTTTAGAGAAAATGGAAAGTTCATCTAATTAGTTGCATTCCAAAAGAAAGCATATTACTTACTCTTAATTGCCTATATGGGAGCTTCAGGTCCCTTCATATAGATGCCATCTGGGCTCCTAAAATATCCCTTCAGAGAGAATCTTTTACAGATCAGAACAGAAAAAAGGACTTTTCCCTTCCCTCTATAATGTCTTTTACCAACCTTCTGATCATTTCCTCCAAGGGCATGTCTATCCTCACAATGTGGCATCAGTCCTCACCCCAGCCTCTAACCTTGCTTTGAAAGTCATCTTAGTACAAAAATTAATCTCTATAAAACATACCAATTGGTGGAGGAGGGGTTCCAGGCAGCTATATACTAGAAGTTTATCATTTGTAGCCTAAATTTTCCCCAGTAAATATTTTAAATATATTTTTCCAATATTAGGGACATATTTAAGGATATTCACACAAAAGCTTCTTCTCACCATCATTACTTTTTTTTCTTTTTTGAAAGGGTCAAGGTGAAAAGGGGGAAAGCACCTACTATGAACCAGGAGCTTTACTAATTGTGCTTTATAATTATTATGTCACTTTTTTATAATATTCTTGCTAATGGTCACTTTTAAAATATATAATGAATGAGAGGGGAACTAATGAGCCATAGGAGGTCAAGGCACTGTGATTGTCCATATCACCATTTTACTGTGTATCTCTGCTGAAATACTGTGATCCTGCAGGAGCTGACCTTTCTTCTTGAGTTTTATAATTACTTATTCCCTAGGTAGTAGATTTGGAACTATTTAAATTTTAGTGTTGTTTTTTTTTTTTTGCAAGGCAAATGGGGTTAAGTGGCTTGCCCAAGGCCACACAGCTAGGTAATTATTAAGTGTCTGAGACCGGATTTGAACCCAGGTACTCCTGACTCTAGGGCTGGTGCTTTATCCACTGCCCCACCTAGCTGCCCCACTATCTACATTTTAACATAGACCTTCAAATGAACATATTCAAAGACAGACAAATGTTTGCCTAATTACTGGAAAATTTCACTCTGCCATTCTCAAGTAATGCCAGTGTCTGACCTCATATTTATCCTAATCATCCACTTTGCAACATGACAAATGATTTTTAAAGAATGAACATCTTCAATGATCTTCATCTTTCCCACTTTTATTGTAGTACAAAGAGACCAGCACTTTCATCAGTACCATACTTGATGTCCAGCCAAGGTCTGGCGGCGGTGGGGGTGGAAAAAGTAACGATGAAATCGTTCAAGAGCTTGTTACTTCGGTCTTGTCGAAGGTACCAGGTAATAGAACTTTCCAGGCATCTGCATGACATTGACCAAAGCTACTGACATGTAGGGCTGAAAATCCAATTATTCATTTGTATAAATAAAGAGCAATTTAGTTTAGAATTTGGAGTTTTTGAAAGTATTGAATATGAAAGCTTCAACGTGTTGACTTTAAAAAAAATTCAGTTTTATTTTTAGTTCCAAATTCTCACCCCTTACCCTCATGCCCTCCAAAGCAATAGGAAAACAAGAAAAGCAAAAATGTATTACAAAACAGATATATATTCAAACAAAACAATTCATATATATATATATATATGGATATACAAATATATATATATGAATTGTGCATACATTAGTATATTCATGTATATTTACATATGTGTTCATTTGTATGTATATATATATATATATATATATATATAAATTTGCATTGAATTAATTACTTTTCCACCTAAAGGTGGAACACCCCTTTTGGAATTTAGAATCTACAGCTATATTTCTAGGATCCATGATTTATGAGTGTGAACATGTGTCTCACTGATACAGATTGTAGCTCCTCCAAACTGTAGTGGAGAGAGGATCATCTGTATGAGTTGCCAGGCCCAAAAGAATTCACCACCAAATGACCAACTTTCTGAGGCTAGGAAATTAAAAACAAAAAATTAAAATCTAACAAACAGTTGTTTTGAATTTAAGTCTAAATGAGATAACAATAGTATTTAGAAAGAAGAGGATACCTAGAGTCGAGAAGGGGGACAATAGTCCAGAGACAATAGAAAAGGGCAGTGTGGCATCACAGCGGGGGGCGGGGGGGGGAGAAATTGCTGGAACCGCTGTCAGAATACTTGGTTCCAAGTCACAGGTTCAATATTTACTAACCTTGTCACTTGGCTAAGAGTAACCTCAATTTCTTCATCTATAAAATAGGGATTTTTAATTCTTGCACAACATACTTTAGAATGTGTGTCACTGTTGCCTTCCCCTATTAAGGTCTTTGAGGGCAGAGGTTATCCTGGTTTTTGTATTACTTGGTTTAAGGGACAGTCTTTTGTACAGCCTTCCTACAATCTCTAACAATATGTGTACAATAAATACTTTTTCTTTATTCATTTGTGAATGATAAAGTCTCATTTAAATGTGCAAAGAAAAAGAAAAACTGAATATGAGAATAATTTTTTTTGTCTGCATCACATTCAGTCCTTTGATCACAAAGATACCTCAAGCCCCATCCCTTCTCCTACCACATGAGTTGGCAAAATCACACCCCATCCCTCTAATCCTCAGCTCCTCAAAACCCATCAGCCAAACTCTTTTAACTGATGCAATGTTGATCTGTTTACAAACACCCCTCAACACCTGAATTCCTGAAGCTCCACTTGCCAGGTCTGGCTTGCTTCCTAAGATCACATCTTCCCATCCCAAAGCTGGATATTTGACCCTCTGTCAATCTCATCTCAATCTTTGTATCCTTACCAACCAATTCTCATCATCCCTCACTTTCCAAGACACCTATAGCTTGATTCTCACAGAAATTGCCACAACAGCCAAGCTTCCCAACCCCATAGCATCACTTCCAACAATCTGCCCAGAATTGGCACCTCCTTCTTGGCCAATGCCACCTTGGAATGAGGTCTGAAGAAAGACTATATTAGATGCCAGAACAATCAAATGTATGAATTTTAGCAATGGAGATCAACATATCTAATAGACACTTAAATTTTAGGAAACTTACAAACAACAATTAGAGATGAGCAAGAATTTAGATTTGACCCATGGGCTAAAACAGGATTTCCTGAGAAGTTTTTTGGTATTCTGGATCCCTTCTCTAAATATAATGTTTAAATGCCTATTTAAAAAATATGTTTATAAAAGAAGTCAGCTTTATTAAAACACAGTTATCAAAATATTTGAAAAGTTTATAGACCACAAGTTAAGAAACCATGGACTAAAGATTCTTTACCTTTAACCTAAATATCACCAGATTCTAATATGTAAGACTTGGGTGGTAAACTTAACTACCCACAGAGTTCCCTCTAGATATACAAGAGTTATCGAGGGATACCAGGCTGAGGGATTTAGCTGAAAAATTGCCTGTAGATGCTACTGCTCAGCATCTTCCCCCCTGTCCACTTACAGAGTCACCAATTCATTTCAGTCAACATGCATCAAGCGCTAGTCAGACACTAGCCCAGATGCTAGAGAGACAAAGATAAAAGGGTCAGATGGTCCCTGTCCTCAAGAAGCTTCCATTCTGTTACTCATCCTCCGTTGAACTAGACTACTGAAGTGGCTTAGTGCGCAATGACTTCTCTTCTAATCTCTCCATCTCCATTCATTTGCATGTACCTTCTGCACAGCTACCAAAATAATCTTTGTAGAGCACAGATCTATCCATGTTTTTTTCTTGCTGAAAAATTTCTCCTCAGTTAAATACAAACTTCCCTTCATGTGATTGAAAGTCCTTGACAATTTGCCTCCAATACAGTAGCATTCCCCATCCAAAGCTGCCCAAGTAATCTTCCCAATGAACAGGTCTGACTCCACTTTCCTACTCCAAAACTATCTATGACTCCCAGTTACCTGCATAAAATAAAATGCAAAGTCCTTATCCTGTTATTTGTCTGAATCTGGACTGCCTTATTATCCATTCCCTCCTTCACACATCTTCCCACCAAACTGGATGGCCCCCCATGTATGGTTATGTAGACGATGCTTGAAATATATACTCTTTCCTTTCAGAATCTTTTATTGATGAATCAGGTGCTGTCTCCTCTTCCTTCTTAAAAGTTCTAGAATTTTTCATATGGCCCTTAATAAATGCTTAGCTGTCTCTACATTGAATATTATATATGGTCATTCCTCCTGGAAGAGTGCAAGTAACTTGAGGACAGGAACTGTGCATCACACCATACCATAGGCATCCTTATGTTTATGGAATTGAATCTGCATACATCTGACCTGAATCATGGAAACATTTATTTGAAGCATTCCAAATACTTTAGTGATTGACAATATTTCTAAAAAGCAAACTTTAAGAATTATGTTAAACAAAAAATCTATAGGGAAAAATAGGAATAATTCGTTTTGTGTGTTTCAGTAAAACTGGAAATGGAAGGAGCTTCAGAGAGTCTCTTTGTCAAAGATGCCCAAGGACGTCCCAACTCCTTAACGACTGTCCTTGGACAAGAAGTGGACAGATTTAATGGTCTTCTGACGTTAATCCGAGTATGACAGCTGTCACATCATTTTTGTTGAATGTTGTCATTGTTTTATAATGATATTTATAAGAATATGGTAGTTTTTTAATTCCATACTTTTATATCTTCTGGTATCATGTTTATGCAAATGAGTTCCAAATCTATAAGGCTCATATTTATAAAGTGTCTATGGTTCTTGTAAAGGGCTGTACACATGTTATCTCATTGGATCTTCTGCTTTCAGCCTTGACTCTTCTTCCAAGGTCCATGTTTGTCTTACCAGCTGCCTGTGAGACATCTCTATCTTCCAGCATTATTCAAACTTAGATCTAAAACTTGATCCCTGAATGGAATGATAGAAACAGCTCTGGACTTTAAGACTAGAGATCTGGGAGCTTTGCAACCTATAGCAATCTAAATTTGGACAAGTCCCAAAACTTCTCTAGACCTCAAATGAATCCTCTGTTTTAGATGTAATAGATCATCAATCCTTGCTGATCCATGGAACAGCCTTAAAGAGATCTATGGAATCAAAGATTACAGAACCATATGAGTTTTTCAATATGCTCTTTGGCTACTTAGCACTAAAATTCATTAGGATTTTTCATTTTACAAAATCTTACCAGAAACTGAGAGTTTGGCCAAGAGCCCTCACTTGTGAGAGCTTCTTAGTGATCTGGAATTTTTATTCCAGGTCCTCCAGCAGGGATTTCTGGACATCAAACATAGCTTCTGATATCTTTTGGGGATTTATGCATTTGAGATGGATATAATGACATATGAAGTTGGGCAGAAACAACTGGCAGAAGATAAAATAGCAGTGAGCATAAACAAGGCTGACAGTGAGGTTATACAACCAGAGAAAGAGAAAGAGCCAGGCAAAATATCAAACAAGAATGAAAGAAGAGAGTGAATAAGATGAATGAGTGATTATTAAGTATTCAGGCTATGTGAATGGGAGTCACCAGAGTTGCTAAGCATGTATTAGACCTAATCAACAGATTAATTGAAGCCTGAATATTTAACTTGTATATAATGATTCTAGTTTTGACCTTCTCCCAAGGTCCATTTTTTACTTCTCAGTTGCCTGTGGAATGTATCTATCTTCCTGCATGAATAAGACTCAACACAAATAAAACTTGACTTTTCTATAATTTTTTTTAAAATGGAATCCAGGGGGAAAATGAGAAATGAAAGGGAACCCAATACATAAAGGGGGAAAAAAGAGAAAATACCAATACTAAAACTGCATAGTACTCCCCCAAAAAGTTAAATTCAGACTTTTTAAAGAAGAAGAATCATTTTCATCCAGTGGTCTCTGGGATAATCACAAGCAAACACAAAGATGAGCAGGGATGGTTGGAACTTTTTATTGATCCGAGGAGGAAAAAAGAAGACATTTGGACTGATAATGTTCTTTTCATTGAGTCTATGAAGGGACCATAGTTGATTTAGCTATTTTGGGGGGTCGCCATCTTCCTGGAGAATATCAAAGAAAGATGAATGTGAGTTCTCCAAAGGTACCCATGCATGCTTAAGCACTTTTCTTTTCCCTTTTGAAATAACAAGGGCACCTCAGAATAATGAATTCCTGAAAATACTGAAATAGGATCTCAACCGCCATTGAAGCTCATCTTCTCTTTTTCAGCCCACAGACCCCAGAAACAGTTCTCCCTTCAGAAGGTGGACCTTCCTCACCTCAGAGGTTCTTGGGACGCTGCAGATTTCATCAGCACATTCTGCTGCCCTCTACACATCACTGTGGGCATTGCACAGCAGTCTATTGCTTCCCGACACCTATAGCTAGCCTGGCTCTGCCTGTAGTCTTTAAGAATGCCATCTTAAAGATATTCTGTGTTGCATTCTCCACCCTCACAGTCCAAATTTTGTCTCCAGTAGCTTAGCTACTACATTTTCCTATGGCACTGTTACCCACAATGGGGCATACCCAACCATTATTAAATTTTCAATGAGACTATTTGGACTTCAGAAATTAGCTCTTTTGTTGACTTAAGAAAATGATGAGAAATTGTTATTAATGCAGAATAACTTAAGAGTTGTCCTTTTTGGAGAGCCTGTTGTGAATAATTTATTAGGCAGAACTCTGGATCCTACCCCAACCACCCAACAACTAGACTACAGGCTCCCTATGGATCCGATGTCACCATGAGGTTCTCACATCTGCCTCGGCCTTTGTGAAGCTTCAGCCTTCCGAGTTGTCAGAAGGACAGAGAAAACCTTCAGACTTTCTAAAGAAGAAGCATCATCATTATCCTCCTATGATCTGCTGTTGATGATGATGTCTTGAAGAAAGAGTCTTGTCTAAGGGTTCCCACTTCTGGTGCCAGGACTTTTCATATGCACAGCCTAGGCAGAGGAATCAACAAGGAGCAAGAGTGTTGGATTTGAAATCAGAAGTTCTGGTAGCTTATTGAGTAGAGATCTGGGCCTGGAGTCAAGAAGACCTGAATTCAAATCCAGCCTCTGATACAGCCTGTGACCCTTGGCAAGTTACTTAGCTTCTGTCTGCCTCACTTTCCTCAAGTATAAGATGGGAGCAATATTAAGCTCCCACCTCCCAGAGTGGTCGTGAGGATCAAATGAGATAACAATTATAAAATACTCAGGAGACAGCCAGGTGGCACTATAGTGGATAGAACACTGACCCTGGAGTCAGGAGGACCTGAGTTCAAATCAGACTTGATACTTAGTGAGACCTTGGACAAATTACTTAACCTCCATTTCACAAAAATCCAAAATAAAATAAAATACTTAGCACAGTGTCTGACACTTAATAAATGGCAGCTAATTAATGTTTCCCTTCTTTCTGTGTTCAAATCCCAGACCTAATACCTACAAATTGAACATGCCTCTTAAACTCTCTGAGATTCGACTTCCTCATCTACAAAATTCAGTTACTTCAGGAGTCTTAATTGGTTTTAGAGTGTTGATAACTATATTTCAATAGAATTGGTTTTCTTTGTAACTGAATTTTCTGTATTGAACAATATTATCCCGATATCTCCAGGATTCACCAGATTTCTCATAAATCTATGATCCAAAAATAATTAAGAACCCTGAACTAGGTGATTTCCGAGTTTTAAGTATATGAATCCTCTGGTTTCTCTTGCATCTCTGTTTTCTCCCCCTTCCCCCGGCTGGATCTCCTCTCCCACCTCTTTGGCCTAACCCCTAACCACATTCAATCTAAACATTCTTTCTGGTGTGATCTTTCCATCTGCTCCGGACTTCCTCAGCACTATTCCCCTGGGGTTCGCAAGATCCTGGAGATTGATAGATATGTGATTGTGATTCAATTTACACTACTAAGTGCAATGTTCACCAGAAAGAAGTTCCCTTTGCTTCCATTGAGCCTTACCCCTGGAGAATTTTCATTCACTATTTGCATTTCATGGGAGAGTAAAGATAAATATTTGTTTTTCCTTCCAGAATTCCCTAGAAACACTGGACAAAGCAATTGCTGGCTTCGTTGTTATGTCTGAAGAAATGGAAAGGGTGTACAACAGCTTTCTTAACAATCAAGTTCCTCTATTGTGGTCCAACAACGCATACCCTTCCCTAAAACCTTTATCATCCTGGGTCAAAGATCTTGTCCTGAGGACAGCTTTTGTGGATGTGAGCAAAGTTATCCTTTGGGGTTTATTTAGCCAAGTGGTTGGACTTATACCTAGTAATCAGCCTGGAGGGGGGAGGAAAATCTGTGTTTCTTTCTACATATAGGGAATTTCCAGATTGGTAATACCTTCCACCTCACCCTCTCACTGACCCATACTGATAACTGGTAACTTCAAGCCTTAGACACAAGCTAGGAACACTCAATGGTCAAGTGCTTTGGTCCTTGTTCCAGAATTAGTCTTGTCTCTAAGGCTAATCCTCTATCCTCTGCAGGAGTGGGGAACCTTTTTTCTGCCAAGATCCGTTTGGATATTTATAACATCATTTGTGACCAAACATTCAATTAATTCACCTGAAAAAATTACTAAATATATTGAATTTCAAGTCCAGTCTGCAGTTGCCTTGGTAACACCCATACACCTAGTGACCAGAGGTTCCCCGCCCCTGTTCTAGAGCATGGTGCTTCTAATTAACCATGGTTTACTGAAAATCAACAATATTCACTGAGCCAATCCAAGTTGAAGAGAGTTGAACTGGTGGTGTTCTGGAGGGTTGTCTTTAGAAGTCTATATTGAATAGAATGTTAGGAAAGAAAAGATAGACTTCATCCTTGGCGATCATTTCAATTATCACTCCTAGCAAGGAAAGGGGACACGCTCAACTTGCAGTAGAAACATGGAATTCCAAGGTCAAATAATTTCCAGGAATATTTTAGGCACCTGACTCTAACCTTGAAACACTCACCTTATTTTCTCCCATATATCTTAACTTTGTTGATTATCTATTTATTAGATAATAAGCTGGTGACCAGAAAAGGGGAAGCGAAGTCTTCCTGACACTAATGCCTCAGAGATACTAGAATGTATTGCTAATGGGAATTTTGGCATCTTCTTGATCATTTTAAAGGATTATTAGGTTAACATTCAGTTCTTTGGATACTTTTAGATATCATCCTGGAAGAGGGAGAAGAAAAACTAAATGGTATAAGCAATGGGGGCCTTGATTTAGATAGAATATAGGCTACTTTGACTCAAAAAAAAAAAATGTCTCTTGTTTTCTTTTTTTCAGCTGTGGCTCAAAAGAGGACAGCCCAAATCATTCTGGATCTCTGGTTTCTTTTTTCCTCAAGGATTTCTAACAGGTACTAGTACTTTTCCTAAAGGTTTCCAGGAGGTCCTGAATCAATAGAGAAGCATAAAATTAGGAGTGGAAATTGGTCTCTGTAGCTTGCCATAGAGGGATGGCAAAAAGGAGAAAACTTAGGGTCGGGAAGTAGCTTGCATTAGTTGACTAGGAAGAAACATAGAAAACAGACAAGAAGTCGGTTAGACGTTTTTTTTCCCAGTAATCAGAAGAGCAAAAAAACTACCCTATGGCAGACTCCTTAAGAGTTTCCATTTCAATATTTAGTTATGATATCATTAGATTCTACTTCTCAATTCATCTGAGAAGAGCGATAAATAAGAAATAAATAAATTCTATAAACAGCAGAATTCAAATCCAGGTCCTTCTCAGAATTCCTAGAACTTGGGGGAGAACAAGAAAGTCCTTTTGTTCTGGGTCCTGGTACTTTGAATAGTCATCTCTCATTATAATCTGAGCCCCAGAATTTTTTCATCAGGTCAAAGTAAACTTGGACAAGAACTATTCTCCACACCTATTCTGGCTATTGGCCCAGAGAATATTCTTGGTTGTTTGTTTGGAACATCAGGGACTAAGGAACTGAGAACAGCGGGGAGAGAAAACCTTTGTGTGTATGTCTGTCCCACCAAGGGAATTTCATTAAGATATTCCAATTTAGTAGGCTGTAAACTTCCCAATTCTGGGTTCTCTACAAATGGTAGAACATGGCCACTAAACAGATAATCAAAGCCAGATATTTTTTGTAAAAAAAGGGGGGGGGGGGAGGGTTTTCTCAAAGCACAGCGCTTTGGGGTCAGCTGCTGGTGGAAATATTTGGTTTATGGTGAATTCTCACCCTCGGTTCAATCACCTAGGTCCCTTCACCAACAAGGGACAAACTCAAGGATAATGTAGTCTGGAAGTTAAAATGCAGACCAGACAACTTACCATGCTTTTCTCTAATAGGAACACTACAGAATCATGCTCGAAAATACAATTTACCCATAGATGAGCTTAACTTTTGCTATAATGTTATCCCTGCTTATCGAGACCAAGCCATGGTGGTTGAAGCATCCAAAACTTCACAGTTCGGACAGGAGTTACCCATGGATAAGGAGGTATCATTCCCTCTTGGATGACCTTGGATGACCAGAGCTATTGTTGGGTCCACTTGTGCTGACTGGGTCAAATTGTGTGGATTCCCATACATACAGGGGCTGCTTCTCTGTCATAATCCATATACCTGAGTCCCAGGTGTGACATCCCCAGCTCTATCTATAGTTTCTCTGCCTCAGTTTGAGGGCACTGTGGCATGATGGAAAGAGACCTCGGTGGGAAAAAGACAAGGCTCCCTTCCCAATCTGCTGCTATCTGAACTTGTTTTCTCTGAGCTTCAGTGTTGTCCTCTGGGACATGGGTTTAGTTAAAGCCATGGGGCCACTAGAATGCCTATAGAAATGTCTTGGACAAATGGTGAAGCTGTATGTAAAATATTGTGTTGATAGAGGAGAGATAGAGACAGAAACAGAGACAAAAACATGAATGGATAGAGACAGATTAATAGAAAAAGAGATCAAAAAAGGTTGATAAATGATAGAGATAGATGATAAAAGGAATGAGATAGAGATGAGAGATTGATTTATAAATAATAGAGAAATGATATAGAGATGCATTGATAGTTAGCAGCTATGCATATGTGTAAATATATAGACAGATAAAATCTAACATGTAGGGATAATGGGAACTGGGCCTATGATTTCCTTAGTCTGGGGAACTTCCTGTGAGAAACTCCTTCTGCTAGTGTTGGTCAGCACTTATTCTGCAACATAAGGGTCTTGGAGAGTATCTGGGCACCTTGATCAGTTAAGGGACTTGCCCAAGACCATACAGCCAGTGAGTGTGAGGAGCAGGACTTAAACCCAGGTCTTTTTAATAACTAATTTCATTTTCAATTCATGGAATAAAACACATAACTCAGTACCACTATACCATATTACATTATTATTATTATTATTATTATCATTATATAAAGCAGGTGAATGATTTTGGAAATAAAAAAGGAAGATCCCTCTGTCTCCTCCTCCATGAGAGCCTGATAACCCTGGTTTGAAGAACTCATAAGGAGAGAGATTTCTGGAATTGGGCCAAAAAAAATGGGGGGGGGGGTAAAAAAACTTAAAAAACAAGCTAGTGTTTAAAAAGAATTTGGACTAGGAAGAGAGTGATGGATGGATGGATGAATGGATGGATAGATAGATAGATGGATTGGTAGGCAGATAAATGGACAGATAGATGGGTAGATGAATGGATAGATAGATGATAGTTAAAGATATAGATCTATAGATTTAGATATTGTCTTGACTAAACTCTTCATGAGTAGAAACTTGCTTCATTCATCACATTTAAATCACCATTACCTTGCCCGACATCTAAGCCCATTAGGTTGTAAGGTCCTGAAGAATTCAAAGACTTTTTGCCTTGACATAAAAGATGCTTCATAAATTCCTGTTATTCCAAGCCTTGCCTCCAGAAATGCACCACCTGGATTTCTGTGCATCTGTTTCTCTTCCAGCTGCCATATCTTGAAGATGGCGTGCTAGTGCATGGAATGTTCATGGATGCTTCACGCTGGGATGATCAGAACATGGTTATTGAAGATGCTTTGCCTGGACAGATGAACCCCATGCTGCCCGTTGTACATTTTGAGCCTTATCAAAACTATGAACCCACTCCTTCCTTGTACCACTCTCCACTCTACAAAACTGGAGCCCGAGCAGGGACGCTCTCCACCACTGGTAAGGATGTTGTAACATCAATACAAAAATGCAGTCTTGTATGTTATGTATATAGCTTTCTCACAGAGAACCCTCAAAATCAATTTCTGGCATAATGGGAAAATCCCAATTTCTCATGACTAGGTGGCACCAGAGCACATTGAGTGCTGAGCCCCATGATGGGAAGACCTGAGTCCAAATGCAGTCACATGACACTAGGCAAGTCACCAACCCTCTGTTTTCCTCAGTTTCCTCATAAATTGAGGATAATAACATCTACCTACCAGGGTTGTTTTGAGGACTGAATGGGACAATATCTGTTAAACATAGATATTAAACCTTATAAACCTTATATATAAATATATATGTATATATACATATATACCTTAAAACCCTATAGAAATGCTTTCCAAAGTCAGCACCATCAATATTATTAATGACTTCCATGGCTGCCAGCAGAAAAATGGTAGAGTAGCAACAGACTTGGAGACAGAAGACCTGGGTTCAAATCCAAGCATTGTTGCTTTCTATCCTTACCTCACTGGGCAAGTCTTAATTTCCTGATAAATTAAACAAAAGGTTAGATCAGATCATCTCTAAACCTGTGACCCATGAAAACTAAAAAAATCTCCAAGCTTTAAGGAATGGGCTCCTGGCCCAGTATTTCCTCACTTAAAATCACAAATATGGTGGGTGGCCCATTAACTGGACTTAAAACACTATCCCATTCATTTTTTTAATACTCATTGGGCAAACTTTGTGATTTTGCTGGTGCTATCAATAATGGTATTTTAGTGCAAGTTTCTCTTTTTTTCCTATGAAGACTGAAAATTGTCCAGATCTTTGGGCTATGTTAACACTGAAATGAGCCAGCTTTAATTAACAATTCCCAGAATTCAGACATCGCCAAAGCATATTATTGACGTATTGACAAAGCAGCACTTGCTATTGCTTCCCTCTCTACCTATGTGACCTTAGGCACTCAGCTGGGCATCATAAAATGAGAGCTAGTCTAGATAACAATTAAACCCTCCTCCTCCAGGCACTAAATCTATGATCTAAGTATCAAGTCTATTGCCCTTTTTATCACACCTTGCTTCCCATCTTTGCAGGAAGATATATGGAACCCCCACTAACCTAAAAAAAAATTATAGATTTTCCCCTCATGTGATTCTGGTTGTAATACTGATGTCTATTGATTAAAGGGGGAGACAGCATGATAACAATAGGTTATATGAATTAACTTTTTTTATTTTTGTGGGTCAGTGGGGTTAAGTGACTTGCCCAAGGCCTCACAGCTAGTAAGTTCTAAGTATCTGATTTGAACTTAGCTCCTCCTGATTTCAGGACCTCTGATCTATCCACCACACTACTTAGCTGCCCCAATTTAACGATATTTTTCATTGAATTTGTGTTTATTCTTCCCATTAGAATGCATGCTCCTTGGGAGCAAGAGATAGTTTTGCTTTTTCTTTACATATGACCCTTACAGGTCTGAGCTTTTGTGATTTATCCATCTGCTTATTGAGGTGGAGCCCTTGGAATTATTCATGACTCTCCTCCAGTTGGTTGGACATCATTTTACTAGACCTCCCTGGACATCTCTCGCCACGCTACCCCTCTCATGTGTCAGTAGTGATTCTCTGGGTCCACAAGTCTCCAATGTCATTCTTGAGACCAGAGCCCTGCCACAGGCCAGGCCCCAGCACCTACTGAGAGGACTTCCAAGTGCACCACCTGACTCCCAATGACCCTGGTCTTGGTGGATACGAGTTTCCCACCCCCACCATGATCACCCATGGATTCTAAGTATAAGAACCAACCCTCTTATAAACCAGGACTCCCTGTAAGACGACATGTGGCAGAGAAGGGATGACTTGCATTGGGAGCTGAGTCAGGTCAAACCAAGTCAGCGAGCATTTAATAAGGAAATTTCCTCCTTCAAAATTCTCTACACTAATAAAGCCCAGGTCCTAGCTTTCATTTCCTTCACCTTTTTCTGGAGTCCTTCAAGGATTCCACTGACTCTCCTAGGACTGTTAAATACTTATCTACCCTTTGAACCAAAAAAAAAAAAAAAAAAAAAAAAAAAAGATCAGGATGTTGTCGTAGAAAGAACACCAGACCCAAGAGTGGTCAGGACTTGAGTTTGAATGAGTGCATTGGGACAAATCACTTCTCTCATCAATGTTTCCATGTTCCCATTGTTTTAAAATGAGGTCAAAGCACAAAATCTCAAAGGACCCTTCCAGCCAAAGCAATCTGTCATTTGAAATCTGACCACCTTCCTTTGGCTAAGAGCTTCCAGATTCCGCTAGGTGGAGGAAGTGAGCCATACATGATCCTTACCTGAGGAAGCTTCATGGATCACAGCTGTCTTTGACCATCCAACCCCCTGGAGGAGAGTCATGGAGAGTTCCAAGGGCTCCATCTCAATAAGTATATGAGGAAAAAAAATCACAAAATCTCAGACCAGTAAGGGTCATATAGAAAGAGAAAAAAAAGCAAAACTCTCTCTTACTCTCAGGGAGCATGCATTCTAAAGGAAAGAATAAATACAAATTCATATTAAATTATCACTGAATTAGGGCAGCTAGGTGCCAGATAGAGCAAAGGCCCTGAAGTCAAGAGCTGAGTTCAAATCTGACCTCAGATATTTGATACTTATTGTGTGGCCTTGGGCAAGTCCCTTAACCAGGAGCTGGTTATTTCAATCATTCCAATCTGATGTTCACCTCTTGTGAACCACAAGTTCAGGGAGACCCTTTGCACTTTCACATTTCTTTTCTTTTTTTTAGGTTTTTTTTTAAGGCCAATGGGGTTAAGTGACTTGCCCAAGGCCACACAGCTAGGTCATTATTAAGTGTCTGAGACTGGATTTGAACCCAGGTACTCCTGACTCCAGGGCTGGTGCTTTATCCACTACGCCACCTAGCCGCCCCCTTACATTTCTTTTCACTGGTGTCAGAAGCAATCTAGTTTTTAGTTGTTTTTTCAGTCAGTCCTACTCTTTACGACCCCATTGGAATTTTCTTGGTAGAGATATTGGAGTTGCCATTTCCTTCTCCAGTTCATTTTACAGAGGAGGAAACTGAGACAAAGTGGCTTGTCCAGGGTCACACCACCCCTAGGTGTCTAAGGCTAGATTTGAACTTCTGACTGCAGGCCTAGAATTCTATTCACCTAGTTAAATCCAGTTAAAGCCTTAGAGTCTACCTCTGCCCCTTAGCTCTCTCCCAGAGGATTTGATCTTTGGGATAAGAAATCCTGCACCCCCTTCTGTAGTCTAGGGCCACACAAAAATTGGCAGAATCTTATGCATCAACAATTCAGATAAGAGCCCTCCAATGCAGATGAAATTGAAAAGACTAAAAAAAAAAAATCAGGAAAAGCCACCGAGGTCCTTCCTGATCAACTCAAATGTCGTTTGTTTACTTGTTTAATAAAATGACCAAGCACGATGCAATTGCAAAAATCAAATCAGTTCCAGAGTAAATCAACCAAATGGATGGCACCGTAGGCTGTATTTATGTGAAAGGCAGCCAGTGTCGCTGCCACCCAGAGAGGCCGCATGCCTCCTGGGGAAAGGGAGAGCCTGGTGCTCAAAAAGGACAGGGTTCAAGTCCAAACATCCCATCCTGGCCAAGCTCCTGAAGTTTTCAGCCCCCTCCCCCCAAGTAACTCCTAAGACATTAAGCAGGGCAAAGATGCAGCCTGCATTGGGGGAGGGAATTTCCTCTTCTGGAAGTGTCTTGTACCTGGGAAATCATAGCTCCCATCCCAATGTTAATACGCAAAGGGCAAGGGGAGAGCATCCACTCTAAAGCCGAGTCAAGACTAGAGAGCTAGTCCCTGCATCAGGAAGGCCTGGGTTCAAGCTGGGCTTCTGACTTTACTGGCTAGGTGACCCTGGGGGATCCCTTAGACACCAGAGCCCCCAGACCACTCTAGACCATAAGGTGCTAGCCTGGTCAGCGGGGTTTCTATATTGGAAGCTCCTCATACTGCTGAGATCATTCCTGTGCACACACACATAGACACACACATGCTTTAATTCTCTCTCTCTCTCTCTCTCTCTCTCTCTCTCTCTCTCTCTCTCTCTCTCTCTCTTCTAAAATTCCTTTAACAGATGTCTTCTCATTTCTTCAACCAGGTCATTCAACCAATTTTGTAGTGACAATCCTCTTACCGTCCCATAAGCCAAATGACTACTGGATTTCCAAAGGATCTGCACTGCTTTGCCAACTAAATGAGTAAGAATGATGGGATGGCAGCAGGATGCTTCAAGAAGAAGTGTGGAAACCCATTTTTCTTTGAGAAAAGCCCTTTGGGTATACAAAGGCACAACGGTGCTGGCTGGTCATTGGCACTGGCTAGACACCGTACATTATCAGTGAAGACTTCACAATAAAGGGTGGAAAATTGATTTTTATTTCTCTTCAAATTCAAAATTAAAATATTCTGAAAATCTCTTTCCTGGTGTGTTTTTTACAATAACACTACAATATTTTCCCCTGATGCTTTTTTCAGACACTATGGGAGCAGAAAGAGGAGAAACTGTCTCTGGAAAATAAAGTTGTTTGAGTGGCCTCTAGCCACTTCATTCTCTCAGAGAGGACAATGGAAAAAAACAACTCAATTTTGGATCAGAAATGGGCTTTGTCTTAGTCGAGCTCAAGTGGAAGGAGAGGCGGAGGCCCTGCCCTCTGCTCTGTGGGACCCTCAGGGTCTCAGTGTCCTCATTTGTAAAATGAACAGGTGGGATTAGATGACCTCCAGCGCCGGCGCTCTATGAGGATGCTGTCATGTGCGTCTGACTTGTAGGTCAGCTTAGCTCGGGAGGTGGCCGGGAGGCCCTGCAGTCTGCAGGGGCTCATTCCCCCCCTCCTAGGGCAAGAACACTAAGACAACCTCCCTGCCCCATCAGCCCCCTCCTCTGGAGCCCCCCGAGGCCCCGGTCAGCTGGCCAGAGCCAAACAAGCCCAGTGATCGAGTCTGAGCTGCCCTCTCTGTGCCCGCTGCAGAGCTGTTCCTGCCAGGAGAGGGGGCAGCTCCCCTCCCTCCCCCCCTCCCCGCCCCATGTCTCTGTCTTTCTCCCTCTCCCTCCCTCCCTTTCTGTTTCTCTCTCCGTCTCTCTTCTCTCTGTCTCTGTCTCTCTCTCTGTCTCTCTCTCTGTCTCTCTGTTCCTGTCTCTTTATCTCTTTCTCTGTCTCTCTGTCTCTGTCTCTCTCTCTGTCTCTGTCTCTCTCTCTGTCTCTCTCTGTCTCTGTCTCTCTCTCTCTCTCTCTCTCTCTCTCTCTCTCTCTCTCCTTCATGTTTATAAGATAGGGCAGATTTCACACCTCCATTAATGACGCTTTCATGCACAGTTGCCCCTTCCTCTCTCGGTTCCAGCACCGCCAAATGCCTCATTTCATAGAAGAGGAAACCGAGACCAAAAGAAGCAGAGGACTTGCCCAAGACCACCCTGGTGGGAACCCTCGGAGATGGGATTTAGGCCAGGTCTGGGGGCCCCTGCGCAGAGGGCTCCCTCCCTCCCCGAACTTGGAGGTCCTTGGGGAAGCCACCAAGACTAATACGAAGGGAAGGGAAGAGACCCCAGGGACCACAACGGTGGCAAGGGAAAGAACACTCAGAGAAGGATTTAGGAGGTTGCAGAGCCCAGACCTGATTCCGGAAGATGCCATGAGAATCAGCTCCCTCCTCTCAACACAAGGTGCCAACCACACACACACTGCCACCGGCTGATGTGTCCATCGTCACAGGAATGCCAACTAGAAAGCACTTACAAGGGACTAGGCCATCCTAAGCCCTGGCTAATTACGGTTTGGTCCTCACAACAAACCTGGGAGCTAGGTGGTGATATTTCCCTTTGACAGACAAGGAAACTGAGGCAGGTACAAGCCAAATGACTCATCTGGGGCCACTGGCTAATAAGCTTCAGCAGCGGCTTATTTTGCTTATCTGCCCCTTTGTATATGGGAAGACTGAGGGGAAAGCCGTAATGATGCAAATGAAAATAAGACTTTATTAAAAAATCCAAACCATTTATTCAGCCACAAAAGGGAATATTTCAGGTGGCTGGTGTTGCTTAGAGGAACAAACCTGTGTGTGACTGGTGGGTACCAAGGATGCCCTCTCTGCCTCAGACTTTGAACGTGAATCCAAACCTTTCCTGACCAACCTAACAGAGACCCTCTAAAGGTTTGCAGAGAATGACCTAATCACAAGTTCCTGGCATCACAAAGAAGAGACTTTAGGGGTCATCTAATCCATCCCCTTCATTTTACAGATGAGGAAACTGAGGCACAGAAAATTCAAATGTCTTACCCAAGGTCACAGATAGGATCTGAACCCAGGTCCTTCCTCTAACTCCACAGGTGGTTCTCTTAATATACTTAAAAGAAAGGGGAGGAGGCTAGACCACATGATTCTAACTTTATCCAGTCTGTTAGAATCTTAAGGGACTAGAGGAGCCGAGCTACGTTTTCAGCCCTTGGAATTCACAGCTACCACGCCATCTTCACCCTCCCTCACCTGGCTGGCATCATCACTTCCCCTCTTCCACCTGTCAGTTCCAAGATGCTCAACACCCCAAGGTGCTTGCCACTCATTTCCCAATCAAATCAGACTTCTCCTGGGATAGGAAAAGTCCAGGAAAGCAAAAAATCATATTCTTTTTATTTAAATTAGAGCATCTTTGAATGACAGGTGGAAGAGGGGAAGTGATGATACCAGACAGGTGAGGGAAGGTGAAGATGGGGTGGTAGCTGTGAATTCCAAGGGCTGAAAGCTTAGCTCAGCTACTTTAGTCCCCCAAGAATCTTAAAAGAAGTTGGATAAAATTAGAACCATGTGGTCTAGCCTTCCTCCACCTCTCCTTGCCCTCCTTCCTTTTCTGTATATGAAGAGAACCCCTCTTTCCTTGGGACAAAACCATTCCAACTCCAAAATTCCTTCTGATCTCTGAGGTATGAGGATTGAATGACTAGAGCTCTCAGGTCAAAGGCTCCTACCTGGGATTCACCACCTGTGCAATTCCAGATGATTCATCTCTCCTCCCTTGTCCCTAGTTTCTTCATCTGTAAGAGGAGGGGGATTAAGAAAGACGCCCCTGTGAAGCCCCTTCAGCTCAGAACCCGACCCTTCTCCCTCGGCTTCTCTGGTTCTCTCCAGAGTACACATCTCTCCAACCCCTCCTTACCCCTAACTCCCGATAAATCATTAAATGCTATTGATTTTTCCCTTCTAGATACTTGTGATTTGTCCATTCCCCAGGCCAGACTTTTATCATCTCACACCTGAATTAGTAAGAGCCAACCTTTGCCATTTCCAAAGTACTCCCCCAATATTACTGATCTGCAGCAAGAATTCTTACCTGGGATGGGGAAAATTATATCTTTATTTTCGCTAAACTCTAACTGAAATTTAGCATTTATTTCCTGCAATTACTTGGAAAGGGGGTCTGCAGGAACCCAGACACTCAAAAAAAAGCTTCAGAATCCGTGAATCCAATCCTCTGGACAGTCCTGAGAGAAAGCCAAAATAGTTATTAATATTCCTGAACAGTTGTGGCTGCCTCCCCCTCCAGGTCATCCTGCCCTGTGGCCAACGTGATCCTTCCAAGTGCCATTTTCATCCCGTCCTTCTCAGAATCATCAGAGACCAGAAGGGGTCTCTGAACCCCAATTAAGGGTTCAACATCCTCCCCAGGTGGTCACTCCACCTTCTCCCCAAGATCCCAAGAGAAGGGATGTCCAGGTAGCCCACTGCATGTTGAAGGGCAGTCCATCTGTCCTAATGGTGAGAGTCACTCTTATGACGAGGATCAGAGGGAATGTGTCCTAAAAGAAAAAGTCAAATCTTTTAAGTTGCTCACCTTCGATCAGCCCTTTCTTTCCTTTCTAGCCAGTCTTCTTTGTCCTTACTCTCTTGCAGTCTATAACTCATCCATACCATCCTCACTCCAGCCTTTGCTACTGATGGTGCCTCCCCTTCTTCCCTTTCTTCTCTACCTCATGATACTTTTCCACCCATATAGAGAAAGCCCTTTATGTATTGTGCAAAACAGTAGCCCATTTGATCCTCAGCCAACCCTGTGAGGCACCATTATCTTTTTGACAGATGAGGAAACCAAGGCACACAGAGATAGATGACTTGCCCAGGGCCACCCGGTATGAGCCTGGCCGTGGGCTCAGATTTTTGGACCCTGGGCCAATGCCCTCTCCATGGAGCCATCCCACCCAAATCTCTTATTTTAAGATGAGAAACTTTTTGAGGACAGGGCCTAGGACTTTGCCTTTCCTTGTATTCCCATTGCTTTCATGGAGGTTAGTGGAGAGTGAGAGCTTGATGAGCATTCGTTGACAGCTTGGGTTTTCTTTTCAGATCTGCATCCAGGTAGCCAGGAGAGGTGAGGGTGGCAGGAGGAGGCCAGGGTTGAGGGCTTGGAAACTGCTATTTTTAGCCATCTGACATCTCATTCGGTGTCAGAGATGACCTTGGGTCCTTAGGGGTGATGCCAGGACAGAAATCCTGGCAGACTTCAGACCAAGCTGCAGAGGCTTGGACAGACCCGGGGACAGATGGTACATGTGTCACTTGAAGACGACAAGTACAGCTAAGTTCAGAGGGGGCCATCACTGCGCCTGGCCTTGGGGTAATGAATGCTTCAGCTATGGGGTTCTGTGTTTTACATCAGAGGAAACTGAGACTGGAAGGGGAAGGGACTTATCCAAGGTCATACCCCTGGCTGGGAAAGATCTTATCTCACCTCCTCATCTAGTAGCTGAAGGGTAATCTTCTAGCTGGAGCTCTGAGGTGAGAGAGAATGGTTTTATTACATTTTTTAAATATTGCAAAAATTTTCCCAAATTTCAAAAGATCATACCCAATAGCAACTGCTCAGCTATATTAAACAAAGGGATATGGTGGGAAGCTAGGGCTGTGTGATTCTGGATAAGTCACTGTCCTTCCTTGAGCTTCAATGTCCCTATCTAAGACCATCCCTCAAGATGATGGTGAGAAAATGCTTTAGCCTCTCTGGCAACATAGATATTGTTCAAACAGCATTTTGTTTTGGTCATGTTTCTTTTAAACCAGTAAGAAACCATTTAAAATTCGTTTTTGAAAGACAATTCCAAGATACAGGACCCTTCCAGGTTGACTGCCCTGTGGGGGAGAGGCTGAATAGCTCTGCCAGACAGGGTCACCCAAGGTGGACCGGTCAGAGTGGAGAGTTCTGATAAATTGATCCTCTAGAGAAGAAAATGGCAAAAACCCCCAACAGTCAACCAGTACCAGGCAACAAGAGGGCTGATAATGGAGACTGCCCTCCCTCCGGTCCAGATCCTGGGGATGCTCTTCCCTGCCGCCCTCCCTGAGAACAAGGACTGTCCTTGGGCCTCTTTTGTGTCCCAAGAGCTTTTCTTCCCCTACAATTCTCACCTCCCTCCTCTGCACATTGGCTGGAGAGCCCATCCTTCTCACTTCGACCTCTTACCATTCTTGGCTTCCTTTAAGAATATTCCCTTATTCATATGAAGAAAACCTTTATTTGTAGCCAACTTTTATAGTTCCCAGAACCCTTAGCTATTTGAGAAAAAAAATAAAATTCTTTTAATACAACATCCAAAGTAGTAGTGAATGAAGAGAAATGGTTGTTGAATACTAAAGACAAAGAGGGAGGGAGGGAGGGAGGGAGGGAGGGAGGAAGGAAGGAAGGAAGGAAGGAAGGAAGGAAGGAAGGAAGGAAGGAAGGAAGGAAGGAAGGAAGGAAGGAAGGGAGGGAGGGAGGGAGGGAGGGAGGAAGGGAGGGAGGACGGAAGGAAGAGAAATATGAAGAAGCAGAAAATATTCATCTCTGATCCCATTTGCCTATCTCCCCACTGCTGGCACCATCCCTCGCTCTGGATTCACCTTGCACTCCACACCTGTTACTCCCCACTGGTAGGTGAGCTCTTGGAGGCCTTCCTCTGCATCCTCAGCATGTACCGCAGGGCCCACCAGCAGGTGCTCACCACCCCCTTACTGACTGATCCCAATAGGCTGCTCCAGGGGGAACCTTCTCCAACACACACGGGTGCCTACTTTGCAACATATAATCTGCAACTGGGAAGATGCCCAGGGTCCCCCAGCCAGGTGTGTCACAGGTGAAACTTGAACCCAGACAAGTATTTGCATGGTATTCTGTAGCAACACAGGAAAGAAAAAAAAAATGTCTAGACAAAATGTTTTTAATGATTTCCATAAAGCTAAATTACAGCTATCTTACAACATGATACATCTCCCCAAAGCATTCTGGGATAACACGGATGTCATTCTTCAAAAAGAGAAGAATAAAACCAAATGGCTTTCATTAAAGTGTCTTCCACAGAGGGTGTGTCAGGTGAGTTGATACAGCCCGGCCTGGAAGGGTAAGGTTCCTTCAAGTAACAGGTGTGAAGGTCTCTGTCTTTTCTTTCCAGCCTGAGAAGAGCGACCGGCATCTGTGCGACAAGTCTCAGAGAAGCGCGATCTCGGTCTGAAGGGCCAAGGTCAACAACCAAAACAGGAGCGTCCACAGGGACAAGCAGGCGCTGTTGGACACCGGCTGGGTGTGGCCCGGCAGCAGGGGTTCCACCGCGATATACCCATTGACGATTCGGATCCGAGGAAGCGGAGCTGGAGCACTGGGAGAAGAGAGAAAAGATGACTTTCTACCTCCAAGCCAGGCAGCAATAACACTGAAAATGAAACCAGCAGATCCTCGAATAATGAAAAATGAAATCATCAGTCAAGAATTTAAGTTCCTAACTTGTGCCAGACACAACAGCTCACCCTTAGATAGATAGATAGATAGATAGATAGATAGATAGATAGATAGATAGATAGATTTAAAGATGACAAATAACAATAGCTATTATTTATGTAGTTTCTAAAATGACTTTACATATTTTATCTCATTCTATTCATACAAAAACTGGGGGAGGGGGGTTGTTATTATTATTAGATCCATTTTACTGAGAAATGAGGAAACTGAAGCTGACAGAAGTGAAGTAGTGTCCTCAAGGTCACACAGACTAGATTTTAATTTTAATTCTCAGCTTCCCAAGTTCTGGATACATCTTTCACACCATTGAATCACCAAGTTGACTCAAAAATCATTACATGATAAGCTGAATACCAGTTTATCCAACCTTCGTTTGTAGATTCCTCATGAAGGGACCAATGCTACTTTGGGTCAGTTCTCATTGTTGGGAAGTTTTCCGTTCTCTGATCTACTCCCTAAAACCAGCCCTGAACTCTGAGGCCAAGACAGGCCAGGAAGAACAAGCCTACCCCTCATCTGCACAACAGCTCCTCAAAAGCTTCTGGGGGCCTCCCTCTCAATCCCCACAGTAGAGACCAAGGCTCAGACTCAGACAATGTCTGTTAGTGATGCCTAATATTTGATTAATGGTTGTGAATTGGCCTAAATCAGTTTATTCATCTGTAAAATGGTAGATTGGGCTCAGGGACTCCCTTGTGTGGCCTTTCAGCTTTAGAGCTACCTGCCCATGACAAGTAAATCAAATGACAAAAATCATTGTCCCAGAATGCAGGTGCAGGTCACCTGGATTCAAGACAAGGAGGGAAGTGGGGGAGGTTTTCTTATGTGGTCAGCCTGCTGTCCCTGTCTTCCTCCCCTCTCCTCCCTCTCTCCCCATCCTCATTCCCACCCCCTCCATCCTCCCCCTCTCCTCCTCTTCACCTTTCTCCTCCCTCCCCTCCATCCTGCCCCTCCTCCCTCTAGTCTTCCTTCGCCTCCCTCTCATCCTCCTTCTCCCTCCCCTTCATCCTCCTCGCCTTTGGTCCCCCACCCCAGGGATGAAGGACAAATGGCCCACAGAGACAAGGGCAAGTCCCAGACACTGACCTCTCCTCCAGACGCACCCACAGGTCGCTGAATTGCCGAAGCCTCTGCTTTTTCAGCTGCTTCTTTTTCTTTTTCCTGTACTTCCTGTCCATCTTCTCTAACAGACCAGCATTCCCAGGCAGGAGCAGATGGGGCAGCAGCACCTCCTCTTCCTCCTCCTCTTCCTCCTCCTCCTCCCCTGGCTGCCGGAGGGGACTGGCTACCTTAGAGAGCCCATGGGCTGCATGGGCAGGGGGAGGGGGACTCAGAGTGGAAGGGGTTCTCCTGGTCTTCTCACTGGCAAATGAAGCAAATGAAAGGTCACTGGGGCAGGCAGGGGGAGAGCAGAGCATGACCACCCCCCCAGCCTGGGTCACTAGGCTCACAAACAAGATATTTTCACAAAAATCAAACCAGAGACCTCAGGAGGACTACAAAAAACCAGGAACTCTTCTTGGACTCTCCTGCTGTCCAGTTTCCTTAATGTCCACTCTGGCTTTCCTAGTGACCTTGTTCAAGTGACTTCACCTTCCTCTATCTATGAATGGACGGGTCCAGATGACCCAAAAGTCCTTAGTTATTGACAAGAGAGAGGCAGGTGCTTTTGGCTTAAACATGATGCATTTTAGGGTCAGGGAACAGACCTGGGATTTTACTGGGATAAGAAATCCCTCCCACCCCACAGGTCGCCACCTTGCCCAAGGTCATACAGCCAGCGTGCTACAGAGTCAGGTCTTTCAGGTCCAATCACAGGCTGCCTCTCCCTGTCTTTTACTGGATCACCAGTATATCCCTTAAACTTGCCCCAAACCCAATAAGGAAAAAGTCCCTTTTCTCAGTTTAATGATTTCCCCTCAGACATCCCTTAATCCTGAAGTATTGTTAAGGGCAATGAGAGAGGATGGGGGTTAATTTTGTTTATAGGAAGGAGAAGCCCAGGTGGCCACCATCCAATCAACAAGCAAGTCCCAAAGGGCTACAGGATGGGGACCACATCTCAGTGAGCCCAAGCCTGCCCTCAAGGGAGTTTGTGTTCTACTGAAAGGGACCCACGCTGCTGCTATGAGGGGAGCTGGAGTGGACCCAAGGGAGACGGAACCACCTCATGTATATCTGTGATGCTCAACCCCCTCAGTTTGGGGAGTGAAATATCCTCCATACACTCAGCTCACTACCAAGAAGGCAAAGACACAACTAAAATCATGTGCATGTTTCCTTGCAAAGAACCCAACAATTTCTAAAACAAAAAGTGGATGGGGGTAAAGACCCCTAGAGAGACAGTGAATAAGGAACCCACTGGGAGATCTTGTGGACCCGAGTGGACCTGAACTCAAATCCTACCTCAGACAGATTAGCTGTCTGACGTGGGTCGAAGATTTGCACCAATGACCATTCAGGACAGTTGAGCCCCTGGTCTAGGACTAGATATCTTCCATCAAGGGCCTTGCCAAGAAGAATAAAGTATCCCGACAAGAAGCCATCTCCCCTGCCCACTCCAGAGATGGTGCAGCCCCCAGACTGAGGGGAGCAAGGGGAGAGAGAGTTGGTGCTGGACAGCTCCTGAGGAATCCTATAGGGATTCGGGGTCATCCCAGAACCAGGTCAGGAACGGAGTCCCCAGACATCACATCACCCCTTGCGGCTGGTTCAAGTGAGGATGAAGATGTGGGGTCTCCCACCTCACTATGATTTTATGGAGGAAAAAACTCAGATCCGGAGGAGGGACCCTGAGGGGCCCTTTGACTGCCCCCTTCTCTTGCCATCCCGTCCCCTGTAAGTAGACTCTGTCTGGAGCCTCAGGCTTGGGCAGTGAGGATTTTCCATCCCAGAGGCGGGTTGAGAATCTGAGGGGCTTCTGGTCCCCACTAGTTATTCAGGTCATGATGGACATACCCCATAGAGCAAGGTTTCCCCATCTTTCAGGCATTATCAGGGGTTCTGCATACAGGAGGAGGTGAGAAACGACCCACACAGAGCTTCCTCCCCTGGGTTGAGGGGTGCCCTCTCCAATCCCTGCCTTCATCCAGGCTCCCCCTTCAGGGAGCTTCCCTTGCCTGTACGTCAGACAAGCTCAGTCTGACCCACTGCTCCTTCTTCTTGCCCTTTTTTTTTAGTTTTTGCAAGGCAAACGGGGTTAAGTGGCTTGCCCAAGGCCACACAGCTAGGTAAATATTAAGTGTCTGAGTCTGGATCTGAACTCAGGTCCTCCTGACTCCAAGGCTGGTTCCACTGTGCCACCTAGCCACTCCCTTCTTGCCCTTTTTCTCCAATAACTCTTCTTTGCCACAGTCAGTGGACAATTCCCCACAGTTGAGGAAACTGAAGCAGATAGAGGTCTGCCTGTCCAGGGTCAACAGTTTTAAGTTCCTGAGGTAAGACTTGAACTCGGGACCTCATCACTTAGCTGGGAGAAGGTTTTCACAAAGATCCTGGGTGACAGAGAGATGGGAAAAAGGCATTGGGAGACAGGGAAGAACGCGACCAGGCAAAGCCACTGAGAAGCTGGGCCAGGACAGCAGCCCCCTCCCCCTCAAGGCAAGGGCTCCTGAACCTCGTCTTTTCCCGTCAGTCTTCCCTGTGTCTGAGGGACACATTCTCCTTCCCTGTTTCAGATGGAGCAACACTGCTAAATAGCCACGTCCCATTCTGACTCGTTGGCCGCAGTACACCGGAGTTCCACCAAGTGGCTCAATGTGCTGGAAGGAGGAATCCTGAGTTCTAATGCGACCCTGGCTCTAGCTGTGGGACCCTGCGCCAGTCACTTCCATCCCACGCCTCATCTGTAAGATGGGATGAGGACAGCGGCGCTCTTACAAGATTATAGTGAGATTATAACCAGATGACACACAAAGCTTGCAGCACAGTCCAGATGTCTGCAGTCATGATCCTGTCGGTTCAACCCCCAGAACCTTTCCAGGCCCCCCATTAGAGTCTAGCACAACCCTGACAGGTGGATGACAGTCACTATCCTCATCCTACAGAGGAGGACACTGAGGCTGAGACTCTGGCCCCAAGTATCATCATCACCATGCACACCGCCTTCAAAGCAGGATGATCCGGACAGGGCTTGACTCCTTGGTCCTCTAGACCTCTATCTTGGCCTTTGGATGCTCTTAGGAAGGATGCATTCTAGAACTTTCTAGTCTCCCCCTCAAACCTGATCAGGGGCAGCCTTACACCTAGTCAGATAGACTTGGATTCAAATCTCACCTCAAATACTGACCACATGACCTTGGGCAGGTCATTTAACCTCTACTTCAACTCCTCAAATTTAAAATGAGAAGGTTGGGGGGGGGGGTCTCTAAGTTTCTTAATTGAGCCAAATAAACATGGAGAGAGCAGAGACTAGGTCACAGATGTAACCATCAGTGCTGTGAGAGACCTAAAAGAAGACAAATTTAGAAACCTGTGTAAAATGGAGGCTATTAAAACAGAAGCTAGATTTAGCCTATATTGTTCCTTCCAGAACTTGGGCCTTGGTTTCCCCATCTGTAAAATGAACAAGGTAGACCAGAAGGCCCTCTCAGCTCTATGACGCTATGATTATCCTGCTAATGGGGATCTAAGGAGACGGTCAACACACCCCTGCGGCCCCTCCCTCAACCTCACTAGACCAATTTTGACATTTTTAAAAGTCACTTCTCCCCTGGTTTTTGTGATAGAATTCTAGCCTGGTTCTGCCCTTTTCTCTTCACCCGTCTCTGTGATTTCCTCTGCTAGCGAATCTTAATCATGCTACTTCCTAAATGAAGACGTTTGCCAAGCTCTACCATAGCCCTTGTCCCTCTCACCCTTTCACGCGCTGCTCACCTGGCTTCAGGGATCTGACCCTCATGAGACATCAGCCCTAGTATAATAGAAAGAGCCCTGGGTCTGCGGTCTAAGGAACTGGGTTCAAATTCCACCTGTGATGCCAACCACCTACATGGCCTTGGAAAAACTGGAGCCTCCCTGGCCTTTAATGTCTTCATTTAAAAAATGAAGTTAGTCTAGATGGCCTCTGAGGTTCCTCCCAGCTCTAGAACCAGGATCCTGCTTCCCAAATCTCTGTCTCCACTGAGGTCCGGCTCCCCACCTGGCTAGAGGATATCGCCATTTGGCCATCTCTCCACCCTCTCAAGTGCCCAAAACCAAACTCATCTCTGCCATCCAATTGGCTCCCCAGCCCTACTGTTGCTCAGCAGCGATAGATCACCCATCCTTGTCACCATCTTTGACACCTCTCTTCCTCACTGGTTATCACTGAGTCCAGTCAGTTCTCCCATTCAAATCTCTCTCAGATTTACCCCTTTCTCTCTACTTCAAAAGTCTCTACTGCCCCCCCCAGCCATTCCTCACCCTAGGATTACTGACAATACCTGGAACTAGTCTTCCCATCCCCCAAATTCCTCCCTTTCCATCCATCCTACAAAGCACTATGAGGTTAAGGCTCCAAGACCAAGTCCATGGCAAATGTTGGAATTTACTTTGCTTGACTATGCTGATTCTTAATGAAAGTCTGGTTTTCTTTCTTTTGGGGTAGAAGGAAGAAAGTAGGAGAGACTATGAAAAAAAATGTTTAATAAGAGACAACTAGCTGGTACAGTGGATAGAGCACCAACCCTGGTCTCAGGAGGACCTGGGTTCAAATCCAGCTTCTGACACTTAATATTTACTTAGCCATGTGACCCTGGTCAAGTCACTTAAAACCAATAAAAAAGCTTAATATGCAAAAAAATTAATTTTTAAAATAAATGCTATTTCCATCATCTTTTCTCTGAATTCTTTGAAATCTGGCCTTCTTCAGGCTAGATATGTTTCAGACTACACCTGAATTTTCTCCATCACAAACTCTTAAAATGTGATTGTCTTCTATCTCTGATCATATTCACCCCAACAGCCTAATACCCCAACAGACAAAACACTGGAGGGCCAAGAACACTGGATATGAAGAACTAGGGTGGATTCAGACTTATCTGTCACCTACAATGACTGTGGACAAGTCATTTAACACTTCTGGGCCTCAGTTTACTATTCTGTAAAACAGGGGTAATAATCTGGTGTCCCAAGACTGCTTTGAGGTTTTGTGAAACAATAAATGTAACAGAGAGTACAAAACTCAAAGGACTTGGGGCAGCTAGGTGGCGTAGTGGATAAAGCACCGGCCCTGGAGTCAGGAGTACCTGAATTCAAATCTGACCTCAGACACTTAATAATTACCTAGCTGTGTGGCCTTGGGCAAGCCACTTAACCCCATTGCCTTGCAAAAAAGAAAAATCTCAAAGGACTCTACAAATCGTAGTCATTGTTATCTTCATCATCTTCACTGCCTACCATCCTCATGCCCAGATGTGGCTTCCAAGAAAGGCCATTGCTTCTCAGCATTCTGATTCCCATTCTACCTCAATCTGAATCCAAACTGAAGCCAAAGGATCTGAGTTCAAATGTTGCCTCTGCTACCTATCACCTTGAGAGCTTCCATAAGGTGCTTCATCATCCCAGGCCTCAGGTTCCACAATTCCTTCTTTTTTTACTTCTTTTTTTCAGATTTTTTGCAAGGCAATGGGGTTAAGTGGCTTACCCATGGCCACACAGCTAGGTAATCATTTAAGTGTCTGAGGTCAGATTTGAACTCAGGTACTCCTGACTCCAGGGCCAGTGCTCTGTCCGCTGCACCACCTAGCCGCGCCCCCCCCCCCCAATTCTAACGGTTCCTATGTTACTGCGCACCCTCTGACCTTGGGCAGGACCAGTCATGTCCCTCCATCCCACCCCTTAGGTTTGAATTCCCACTTTTATGTTGTATCTATGTAGCTGGAGGACATGTCTGATGTTTTATTCTGCAGCAGACAACAAGCCTGTTGATGCTTTTTCTTCTGTTCATCATCACTGGATGACCACTCCCATTGGCTCAGCTCCATTTGAGAAGGTGCCAGCCTTCCTGGCACCCACCAAATGTGGGATCTTAGCATATCTGGGGGATTCAATGAGAGAGTCAAGTGACACCAGATGTATCGAACATATTCACATGGACCTGTAAAACAACGAATCAAACCAGATTAAACTCTTGTCACTCGGTTGTTTTTTTCAGTTATCTCCTTGAACCCATTTGGAGTTTTCTTGGCAAAGATATAGTTTGCCATTTTCTTCTCCAGTTCATTTTAGAGATGAATAAACTGAGGCATCCAGGGTGAAGTGACTTGCCCAGGGTCTTCTAGCTAATGTGTGAAGCCAGATTTGAATTCAGATCTTCACTCCAGATTAAAATGTAATGGCGAAATATTTAACTAAATAAACAATACAATAAAACATAAATAACGGTACATTTTTGAGCTAAACCACTCCACAGACACCTAGTGGAATCGGACATTTCCAATTATCCAGATATTTCTAAATACTAAGATATGTCATCACATGATCCCTCGTGCAGTCTGATGTTTTACCAAAAGCTAAGTGGGAATAGACAACTCTCTTATGGGTAAGAGCGTGAGATCCTTATCCCTGTGCCATTGAAGTCAGAGGACCTGGGTTCATATCCTGCCTCTGATATTTATTTCCTTTAAGTCAAAGCATAATAAGTTTCTCAAAACTACAATCCTGGTAAAAAGACTGATTTCTTTAGAGAATACTCAACCGTCTTATCAGTCACCTCAGCACTAGGTAAGAAGTCAAGACTCGTGGGTTTCTCCCCTAGGCTAATTGCCAGGTAGGCAATGATCAGGATGCTGGGAGACTTGTTCTGCCAGGAGAGATAACAACTCATCAGATAGTATCCTACGAGGATGACAGACTTTGAGGAGCAATTTGCACAATTTCATATTGTGCAACTTTTCACTGTCAGGCCACAAAAAAAGGTTAACTGTTTTCCCTAGTCTCTGTTTCTGCATAAATATTTCCCCTTTTCCAGTTCTAGTGTGGTCATTACTTCACTTCTTTCCACCTGGTGAGAAGTAAGATATTAGAGAGTAAAACTTAAAATGCCTAATCTATATTCTCTGTCAATTTTGTTTTAATGCTATATTTTTAAGGTTTTTACCTCACCACATTTATTTATTTATTTATTTAAATGTTTGGTTATTTATTTATTCATTTATTTTCCAGTTACATGTAAAAACAAATTTTAACATTCATTTATCTCAATAACTTAATTTGTTAATTGAGGGGGTCTGGATCTGATGGTTTCTGAGGTCCCTTCAAACTTTCAAGCTATGAAAGACTCCTCAGAGGTGGCATCACTTGAACTCAGGGCCAAAAGTGGCTCTAAAGCCCAGGTAACCTTGTCCTTTATTCCTCCTCACTACAATAGTAAATATATGAGAAGAATCCATATCCCTTTAAAGGAAGAAGGCCCTGGTCCATAGACATACAATATTATTTTATAATTATGCAAATGTAATGAATATTATAATTACATTGTTGTTCAGTCATTTTTTTCAGTCATGTCTGACTCTTCATGATCCCATTTGGGGTTTTCTTGACAGAGATACTGGAGTGGCTTGCCATTTCCTTCTCTACCTCATTTTTACAGATGAGGAAACTGAGGCAAACAGGTTTTAGTGACTTGAACAGGTTCACATTGCTAGTAAGTATCTAAGACCATGTTTGAACTTGAGAAGATGAGTTTTCCTGACCCAGACCCAGAACTCTGTCCATTGTACCATTCAGCAGCTTCAATATTATAATTACTATTTTAACATTATACGTCAATTATAATAATATAAATATGGCATTAATTATATTTTTATATATAATGTATCGTCAATATTGTTATTTATAATATAGTAAATAATATAAGTATAATGTTTCCTATAATATAAATATAAAAATGTATTATTAAATATATCTGATATTATTATGTTATCACAGCATTATATTATATCATAGTTATAACAGAACACTATGGCATTAATTATGATAGTGTTTTCACAGGATATTGAGATTTGCATAGCACTTTACATATATGATCTCGTTTCATCCACCCTGGGAGGTAGATGATGAGGATGATGATGAGGATGAGGATGAGGATGAGGATGAGGATGAGGATGAGGATGAGGAGGATGAGGATGAGGATGAGGATGAGGATGAGGATGAGGGTGAGGATGAGGATGAGGATGAGGAGGATGAGGATGAGGATGGATGAGGATGAGGATGAGGATGAGGATGGATGAGGATGAGGATGAGGATGAGGATGGATGAGGATGAGGATGAGGATGAGGATGGATGAGGATGAGGATGAGGATGAGGATGGATGAGGATGAGGAGGATGATGATGAGGATGAGGATGAGGATGAGGATGAGGATGAGGATGAGGATGATGAGGATGAGGATGAGGATGAGGATGAGGATGAGGATGAGGATGAGGATGGTTGTTGTTGTTATTGTTATTTATTATCATCCCTATTTTACAGATGAGGTTGAGAAATGTTAAATGACTTGCCAAGAGTCACAGAGCTGGAAACTGTTCTAATCCCTGTTCTCATCACTGTTTAGTTAATCACTGTTTTAGTTTGGGGATAATAACAGCCTTTTGTCTCAGGGTTGTTTCAAGGCTAAGACAATATATAGCATTATTATTAATATTATTATTCTATTTATATTACGACAAAACTGCCTTTTTTGAGTGGCCAGGCTCTTAAAAGTTTGAGCTATGCATTTCTGTATTAAAATGGAAATTTTAATACAGTTTAAACAGTGAGGACTAGTTGTCTCTATGGTGGGTCACAGAATGAATCAATGAATGACAGCTTCTTAAAAGTTTGCTGTGGGGAGCAGCTCCATGGCACAGCGGGTAAAGCACCGGCCCTGGCGTCAGGAGGACCTGAGTTCAAACATGACCTTAGACACTTAATAATCACCTATCTGTGAGAACTTGGGCAAGTCACTTAAACCCCATTGCCTAAAATTTAAAAATATATATATATTTTAAAGAAATCTCGCTATGGACCCAGGACCAGGCTGAACACTGTAGAAAGAGCTCTGGGTTAGAAAAATTGGGTTCAAGAAAGGTAGCCTAATATAGTAACCTTGAACTCAGGACCAGCATTCAAATCCTGTAGCAGACACGTCCTGGTCATGGGAAGCCCAGCTATCCCTCTGTAAGCCTCGGTTTCCTTGCCCGGACCACCAGCTCTACATCTAGGCTCCTCTGACCCCCAGGCTCGGTCTGCTATCTGACCATCAGCTAGTCTTAGGTTTCTCATCTCTCCAATGGGGAGAATTATGCTTCTACTAAAACGCCTTTGTGGTGATCACACAGGAGCTGGGAGGGGTGGGGAGAGATGACAAAGACCCCGCCATCGGGGCCGCTAAGATCACAGCCATGGCAGTGGATTCCACTCCAGCTTCTCGACCCCAAGCCACACTCTTTCCACTGCACCTCCTTTCATGGACACCCTGTCACTGTCAAATAGAATAAGAATAGTTTTTGCCAGATTATGAGGCTGACTGATTCAGAGGAAGACCCAAGTTCAAATTCTGCCTCCAATACTTAGTAATTGTGAGACCCTGGGCAAGTCACTTATCTTCTCAGCCTCCCTTTCCTCCTTTGCAAAAAAAAAAAAAAAAAAGATTCTAGACTTGATGGGCCTCTAAGGGCCCACCCAGCTCTAACTCTATGATTCCATTATTTCTGAAAACTCAGAAATCCCAGACTGAGAACAGCAAGCACAGTTATTGCCTGGGGCCATTCTGGTGAATGGCATGTGACTGGTGCCCAAGAGGAGAGTGCAGGTCTGGTGATTCCAGGCCAGGGGGCTGAGGAGTGAACAGCTGTGTCCCTTCCCCGGGTCTTAATTTTCTCAACTCTACAATGAGACGTTGGAATAGAGGATCCATCCCTAACCTCCCCTCCAGTGCCAGAATTGCATTCATCCCTAAATGTCAATGGATTTGGTCCCTACCCGCGGTCATCTCAGACCTGAGGAGAGAGGTCGGTCCATTGGCACAAAAGGAAAATGAAGAATCCAGAATCCCAGGGAAATTATTTCTGTAATTTGATTTATAAAGTTTTATTATTTAATTTATTAAAATATGTTTATTATATTATATTCTGTATATTATAAATAATATAAATATATTTAGTTTATAAAATATACATATATTATTTAGTTTATAAAGCAAACTCAGATATCACAAATTTCCATTTTAATACAGAAATCCATAGCTCAAATTTTTAAGAACCTGGCCACTCAAAAAGACAGTTTTGTCGTAATATAAATATAATAATAATATTAATAATAATGATATATATTGTTTTATCCTTGAAACAACCCTGAGACAAAAGGCTGTTATTATCCCCAAAGCAGGCACAGGTTGAATGATTGCACAGGATCCTGAGCATCACACTTTTAGAGTTGGAAGAGATCTTAGCTGTCATTGAATCTAATTCCTTCATTTGACAGATCAGGAAACTGAGGCCCAGTGAGGTTAAGCAACTTCCTGGCATCACAGATTTTAAGCTGAAAGAGAATTCAGAGAATGTCAAGACCAATCCCTTCATTTGACAGACCAGGAAACTGAGGCTGAAAGTATTTAAATTGGGATCAGGGGCAAAAGATTTAGAATTAGAAAAGACTTCAGAGCTGGGGTTCTTCCCCTGAGATCCATGAACATTTAAACATCCATGTATACATCCATTTATAAATATACATATTTTTGTGGGTATGTACATATTTTTAAGCTATTTCAAGATAATCAACTTCATTTGTAATCCTATGTATTTTATTTTATGCATTTAAAAATCTGAGAAAGGATCACCAGAGGGTTATGGGTCACAAAAAGTTTAAAATTCTTGCATTTTTGGAGGTCAGAGAGATGAGCCACTCATTTTACATCTGAGGGGATTAAAGGATCTGTTCAGGACCATCCAGCAAATTCATGTCAAAGGACTCTCATCGAGCCAGGACCTGTGCCATGGGTGCAAGAATGGGCAAGGAGTCACATGGAGATCCAGAAGAGGGGCTGGATTTATTTCCTTGCACTGCCAGGCCATTAGACATACAGAGGCCAAAGCAGTCCTCACCCTGCAGACCCTCGGGATATTGCAGGAGGCAGGCAACCAACCTTGAGAAGTCAAGGGAGGAGGGGGATACATGGATAACCTAGATGAAACTGCTGACCATCTCAGGAAGGAGGGAAGTGTTGCGGGGGGAGAGAAAATTTGGAAATTAAACATCTTTTAAAGTAAATGTTAAGGGGCGGCTAGGTGGCACAGTGGATAAAGCACCGGCCCTGGAGTCAGGAATACCTGGGTTCAAATCTGGTCTCAGACACTTAATAATTACCTAGTTGTGTGGCCTTGGTAAAGCCACTTAACCCCAAAAAAAGAATAAAAAGAAAGTAAATGTTAAAAATTGTCTTTGCATGTAACTGGGGGAAAATAAAATAAAATATTGTAGGGGTAACTAGGTGGCAAAGTGGATAGAGCACTGGCCCTGGAGTCAGGAGGACCTGAGTTCAAATTCAGCCTCAAACACTTAATAATTGCCTGACTGTAGGACCTTAGGCAAGTCACTTAACCTCATTGCCTTAAATAAAATTTTTTTAAAAATAAGATATTGTTTAAAAAAGAGGGGGAATGGCAGCTGGTCTCAGAAGACCCAAAATGTGAGCAGATATCTTCTAAAGTTCTCTTCTCCTCTGACTAATCTACAAAACTGGCCCTTGCCAAGGGAGCCTGGACATTTAAGCTGAGTGGGCAGTACTCAAGAATTTGGTGATCAGGAAATGGGGCAACATCTACCTACTTCAAGTCCAGGGGGGGGGGGGTCCACCAGAGACAAGGTGGATGAGATGGTCTCAGACATAGTAACAGGATAAAAAGGCATTTGGACCATTGCTTACAGCAGAAGCCATGCGGCCCAGCTGAGGCGAGAACTAGTTTGAGGAGGAAGCCAACATCCCTATCACAGGTGCCCAAGCTGGGCAAGGGCTTAACCCGGCAGATACAATGGTTCCAGTCCTATGCTAAGCACTACAGAAGGTACAAGTATGGACCATATGAAGGGCCTGCCCTCTAGGAGCTTACAATCTAGCTGTGGAGGCAAGGTTTACAAAGGGGAAATTATCAGAGAAGCAAGAAACAAGAAAATACATGATCTCGTACACAAGAGGAGCTCATCTGCAGGAGCATGAGAGAGAAGACCTGGGGGTTTCATTGGACTGCAGGCTAAATGTGCATTAACAACGGAATAAGTATGTCCCCAGAAGGGGGATCTAAACTTTGGTTGCCATTCTCCTAGGAGGAGAGGGTTTCAAGAAACCCTTTTCTGGTCAGTGTCTTGAAGGATCCCATTTGATTCTCAGTACAAAGTTGCTCAAAAGACATTGATAAACTGGAAGGAGTCTAGTCTATGACCTTCTGATTGAACTGTGGCTGGAATCTAGACATTTTTACCAAAAACTGAGTAAACATCTTGTTCCTCCCATATCGGGTATAGCAAAGGGTCTTAAGATGAAGCTCCAAGGAGAGTGGGTGAATGAATGGGAGAATGAGAAGAAGAGAAGAAGAGATTTCCTAGAAATCTAGGAAAAATAGATAGAAATTGGAATGAGGCATATTAAGCCTTGATGGAAGAAAAAACTCATTATCAGTGCTATCCACAGTACAATGGATTGCCATGGAGGCAGTGATTCCCTAGTAGTGGGAATCTTCAAAAAATATCATCATCATCATTATAGTAGAAATATTCAGAAATATTGGATGATCCATTTCAGGGGGGGAAGATGAAGAGGGAACTTTTGTCCAGGCACAGGGTGGTCCCAAAGACCCTGCCAACTTTAAGTTTCTATGATTCTGAGTTCAGAAAAGAGAAAGCACAGTGTGTGTGTTGCAAGAGTCAGGAAATTCATGGAAAATGTGGGACTTGAACTGGATCATGAAGGATGGGGTCAAGTTAGACAAAAGATTTCTTTTGTGAAGTAGATTTGTGATTTTATTGAGAGATTTGGGCAAAATTAGAATTTCAGTTAATCCCATTATGCAACTCAAATTCTACCTTTTTTCAGAAAGCCTCTTTCCATCCCTCTAAATATATATGTGTGTGAATTGTTTGTCTACATATATATATACATATGTCATGTTATATAATTATTTACATGCTTTCTCCACCCCACCCCCATTAGAATGCAAGCTCCTTGAGGTCAGAGACTACAATGTTTACATGTAGTATTTTCATTTTGCCTAGGCTATTCATCTGATCACACTAACACCTGATGCTTTAATCTGCTCTTATTCCCACCTGGGCCAGTTTTCCCCTCCTAAAGACTTTCCCTGTATCTGAGAACTCTCCTTGTATCTAAGAATCTTCCTTGCATCTAAGGACCCTCCTTGCATCTAAGAATCCTCCTTGTATCTAAGGACCTTCTTGTATCTAAGGACCCTCCTTGCATCTAAGGCCCCTCCTTGTATCTAAGGACCTTCCTAGCATCTAAGAACCTTCCTTGCATCTAAGGACCTTCCTCATCTCCAGCCCCATGATTCCTAAGCCTGTGATCCGCCACCTCAGCCTCCACAGAAGCAGGGGTTGCAGACACATGCTCTTCTTAATGGATGGACTCAGCATCCGATAGGAACTCTGGAGAAATAACTAGAACAATCCCAGCACAGTCTCCTCAGGTCTCAGTTTCCTCATCTGATGAGTGGGCTGGACTGTGACATCTTCCACTTTCCTTCTAGCTCTCAATCTGAGTATATAAAGAGCCAGAACCACGGTTCATCTTTCTTTGCCTTCCCCAACCCTTAGCATAATGCCAGTAATATAGAAAATACTGACTCAACTTACAGTTACACCATGTGAACGCTTTTCAAAGGGCCACCCGGCCCCCACAAGCTCCCATTTTCTTTGTGTATAATGTAAATACTTATTTTTGTATATGGTCCAGTCCTATTATCTAGTGTAGGCTCCGTGAGGATGGGACTCAGTTCACTTCTGTCTCTAGATCCCTGGAGTCCGAGGGGCACCAGTCAACGAATAACGCTTGTTGAATGGAATGGAAGCCCCTCGTGAAGCAGTTAGAGCTCTTCTGGGTTTATGGGAGGGGACACCAAAGCTCAGCAGTCAAATGACCTCCAGGGGGTCAGGGAGAATCAGGGCTCCCAACCATTTGGTCCAGAGCTGGTTCAAGAAAACAAAATGAAAGGAAACGAAACGAAACGAAACGAAACAAACAGACAAACAAAGAGCAGCCTCAAAGAAGAACAAATGGGAAACCCCTCACTGGCTAGAATGTAAGCTCCCTGAGGGCAGGACTACATATTCCCCAGACCCCAGCTTGGCAGTGTCACTGTGGGAGAAAATACTTCTAGGCCAAGGTCTACAGAGAGACCTCTCCAGCTCATCTAGCTAGTCTTCAGCCCGATAAGAACGCAGATGGATTACTTGTTGATAGGATGTCCGGCAGGTGTGTGCTCTACCTCATACCCTTCTCTCCTCAAAACATCAAGCACTGTGTCGTTGCCCATGAAATGACCTGCAGTTAAGAAAAACAATCAGAATCTCTGGAGAGCTCGTGCTCACACACACACACACACACACACACACACACACACACACACACACACACACTACACACACACACTACCACACCACACACACATACACACACACACACACACACACACACACACAGGAAACAAGGGGGACCAATTCCTTACCATTGTAAGGAGCCATCACAGTCACAAAGCTCTCACCCCATGACTAGCTGACCCTCACAACAGCCAACAGGCGGGCAGGACAAATGATACCATGGGAAAGAGCAGATTTGACCAAAAAAGGGAGGAGGCTGGGGTCCTATCAGACCTGGGTTCGAATGGGACCATTTAGCCTGGGAGAAGAAAAGGCTCATGGCCTTCCAACTATCTTCAAGAAACTCAGTTTTTCATATGATGGAGATGATTTGGCTTGCTCCGCTTGACCTTAGAAGGTAGAACCAGGAGCCATGAGGGGAAATAGGTAAAAAGGGCAATTGAGATTTGACCTTATAAAAAACTTACTAGACATTACAGCTATTCAAGAGTGGAAGGTAGTGAGCCTCCCACATTCACTGGAGGTCCTCAGATTGAAGTTACAAGACTGCCTGTTGGGTATGAGAGGCAGGGGAGTGTTTTTCAGGTATAGTTGGACTAGAAAGGCAATGCTCTACTCTGAAATTCTCTTGTGACCGGGCTTTTAATACTAATTTATTGGTAAAGAAATCATTCAGTTCCCCCACCTGTCATAAGAATTGTTTTCCCTGTCTTACTGCTGAGGATTAGTGAGATTTTAGATGTAGTGCTTTGCCAACTTTCAAATGCCATGTAAATGGTAAGATGTCATAATCCTCAATTTACAGATGAAGAAATGGAGACTAAGAGAAGTGAGAAGACTCCTTCAGTCTCCCAGCTAGGGAGTAGCAGTCAGCACTTACACTCCGGTGTTCTGGCTCCTCATTCTAAACACTTGCCACCACATCTCAGAGCCCATCGTTGCCCTCTCTATCTCCTACCATTACAACCATTTGCAAGCAGACCAAAAAAGAGGATCCTTGGAGAATCTATTGCCATGGCAGCACTCATGTTGCCATGATTCCCATAGCCTGGTTTCTCAACTGACTTCAGTGGGTCTCCGGTTCAGCCCCAAGGCAGTCTGGTTGGAGGGAACCATATGAAAGCCATGGAACTAGGTGTTCCAACAAAGCATGCTCCCCTTTGAAAGTTCAGGGGTCTAACTGGGTGACCTCCTAGCTGCTGGTCCATTCTGCTACACAGAAAATCACTGGGGGGGAAATTAGAAAAACTCTAAATTCTATCAATAAAAGTCTCAGGTAATCACCAAAGATGAGGAACTTATTTGGTCTTTTGTCTGAAGGCATGCCCTTCTCTGTACCTTCTCAGGATGATAGCTTTGAAGATTCTCAAGACCCCAAGAAAAGTCATGAAGGCAGAGAAGTGAAGCTGGATTTGGGGCAAAAGTTTATAAAACAAGGACAAATCAGGGGTAGCTAGGTGGTGCAGTGGATAGAGCACTGGCCCTGGAGTCAGGAGGACCTGAGTTCAAATCTGGCCTCAGACACTTAATAATTACCTAGCTGTGTGGCCTCGGGCAAGCCACTTAACCCCATTGCTGTGCAAAAACAAAAACAAAAACAAAGCACTTCAAGGAAAATTTACTATGATAAAATTTAGGTAAAACATGGTCTCTGACCTCATAGAGCTTATCATCTAATAAAATACAGGGATAAAAGTTATACTATTGGTAATAGCGACTGGACCTTTAATTCAATGGTACCAGGAACGTGCAAATTAAAAAACTCCCTCTGTCAATCAGGTGGGCACTTTATCTAGAACTTTTAGCCTTAGGAAATTGTTTGGGGAAAACACTGAAAAATTAAGTGATTTATCCATGTTACAAAGTCAATATGGGTCAGAGACAGATCCTGGTCTTGCTGGCTTGGAGGTCACAATGTTATCAAGATGGTACAATTACACAGATAATAGTAATAAGTGATTAAATAGATCAAAGTACTATGGGAGGCACTGGGAGGGTGTGGGAAGAACTGGAAGGGCTAGAGAAGATTCCATGGAGAAAAGACATTTAATTTGAGCTTTAGAATTCTGATGGGTCAATGTCTTTATTTATGTCTGTTTCTCCTTTTTTAAAGTCATCCAAACTGTCCCAGGAACTGGTTGCATTTGGATAATGTTTCTTTGTATCTTTATCCTTTCCTCCAATTGATTTTGCCTTTTGCTCAGACAAAAATGACTGGACAACGGCAGCCAATTCCTGCATACTACCATCCAGTTGTTTCCTTTCTATTAAAATATAGACCATTTCATTTGGGAGGGAGGTCATTCAGTGCCCCTCATGCCCAGCACTCTCTAATCCTCTCCTGAACAATATCCCTGTATGTGGAGGCTTCTGAGCAGTCCACAAATCTGTCTACATTAAGAAATATATTTTGTATTAGAATTTTTACCATGCTCCTACTGTGTCCACTTTCTCCAAGACACTGAGTATCATGGCTCTGTCCATCACCAAACACCGAGGGCTGTAAGTTCAGGGAACCTTGGTTTAGATCCCACTCTGGGGCTCACAAACCATGGGACCATGAGCATCTTCACATGGACAAGCTGGCCCCAAAGACCCTTCTAGATCGATGAACTTCTGATCTGGTTAAGACCATGAAAGAACTCCTCTATTATGTCAGTCCCTTTACAAGAGATAGATACAGTAGATGATATAAAACCATCCTCATGTGAGAATACATGGAAATTTCTGGAAGGCAGGAATGATTTTATATTAGTCTTTGCATTCAGCACAGCACCTTTGCCTTTTCAGAACTTAGAAGCAAGACTTTGAAGGGGAAAATTGAAGATTGGAACTTAGGAGAAAGATTAAATGGAAGGCAACATGTGTGGAGATGACATTTACTTTTGGGGATGAGTGTGCATGTAAGTATGAATATTAAATACACATCTATCCTATATACATATTTGATATAAACATAAATACACAGATATATGTGCCTATATGTGTGTAGTGTAGGTATATGCAGGTATATATATATATATATATATATATATATACATATATATATATACATATATATATTATTCACACATATATGTATCTGTGTATGAATAAAATGCTACCCCATGGAGTTCTGTGCTTCTCAAAGGCAAAGTTTGTTTTTATTTGTCTTTTTGCCATTGCATCTTTCATACTTTGTACAAAGTGGACATTTAATAAATATTGGTTGAACCTAATTGATTAGTGGTTGGTAAGGCCTGGTGAAAGTATGCACTGAAATGTTCTTGGTGGTTTAGGGAGCAGAATGGAGTCAGTTTGGCCAGCTCCCTTTTCCCTCTCCAAGGACAACCCTCCTTCCATTTAGCAGGGTCTTCTTTCACTCACAGCACGCGTGCCAATATGAAGATGGTTCAGTTCCTCCAGTTTTGCATCAATTCACTGGTCATGTTTGTAAAACTAAAAATGAACAATTCCAGTAGGATCCCGGGATCAGAGATAGATAGGTAGATAGATAGATAGATAGATAGATAGATAGATAGATAGATAGATAGATAGATAGATAGATAGAGATATATAACCAAGGGCCCTCCAATGTGAAGAAGACTCACCATAACCAATCTGCATTTCCTTCACTCTCCCTAACAAGAACTGTCTAAACCTTATCCAGGCTGCTTAACTACTCAAAACTGTGGGAGATGGAAGTCCCCAATTCTTATTTTTTCCAATAAGATGGAGAACCACTGACCATCTGCCTTGTCACTGAATTCCAAGGCTCTCCAGGCCTTTCCACCTGCCCTGCTAGAGATCCCCAGCCCTGACTTTCAACCTAGTGCTGAAACTTAAAGCATGGATCCCTGGGTCTTGCCATCCATGTCCCTGCTGTAACTTTAGCTGAACATTTGTTTAGGTTGTGTCACCCATTTGGAATGGAAGCTCCCTGAGGCCAGGCACTATTGCTTTTTTTTTTAATTTAAAGCAATTAGGTTAAGTGACTTGCCCAAGGTCACACAGCTAGGTAATTATTAAGTATCTGAGGCAGGATTTAATCTCAGGTTGTCCTGACTCAAGGGCCAGTGTTCTATCCACTGCACCACCTAGCTTCCCCAACCAGGTACTATTTCAATTTTTCTATTTGTATCTCTATCGCTTATCATATAGTACCCATATAGAATATGGTAATTTAGAAGTAAATGTCTTTTACTTCATTTATTCATCTATGCTCTATACATCACTGTCTGGACCATTTGGACCTGACCTGTAAGAGAGGCTTCTGAGTTTCTTTTGGTCTGATTAGTCATGGACCTTCACAAAGTGATGTCATTTGGGTTCTCCTCAAGTACAACAATCATTGCATTACCATAGACAAAAAAAAAAAAAATCAGCCACTAATAACCACTTGGACCTAGCCAGAGTCAGTTATACTAGTTATATTATAGTTATACTATATATATACAGCTGAGGGATGGGGTCAAACAGGATTAAGTGACTTGTCCAGGGTCTTACAGCTAGGAAGAGTCTGAGATCATATTTGAACTCATGATTCCAAGACCAGTGTGCCACCTAGCTGCCAGAATAAGAAGAGCTGATTTCAAATCCTAGTTCTGTCACTTAGCCTCTCATGATCTCAGTTTCTGTAAAACAGGAGATTATTTCCATAAAATACAACCAAATCTCTAAGGCTCCTTTCAGGAGTCTAACAAAGCAAAGGTAAGTTAAGCACGAATGAATAACAGTTTATATTCAGTGAATAATAGTACTTCACTCATGTCAAGGTGTTCATGCATCTTTAAATTTTCTCTAAGTTTAGAAAGAAATTAATCTAAACGGAAGCTGCTAATTTAGTGAGTTTTTTTGTAAAGACAAGTAACTACATCTGAGCTGCGTTCCCAACTTTTTTCAGTCTTCTCTACCTACAGGGAAAGCCTATGTGCCCTTCACAACCATAACTAGACTACCTGTATATCATACGGTAGCCACATCAAGTATCAATTCAGGCTTAAAAATAGATAAGAAGACTCTCTGGAGCTGGCCGTGAAAACCCACGGAATCAGTGAGAGAGGCCGGGCCACCCAACGGCAGACATAGGGTGGATGGCAAGGCACAGCCTGGAAGTGGCTGTCCTCCTCTTGTTTCTTAGCAGCTCCTTTATCTCCACTCCTCCTATATCTCTGCCTCCTTTCACAGATGAAAAAAAATTGTGTCAGAATGGTGAAGAAGAGAGATTCCTGAAACCATCAAAGCAGCCTTGCTTTCCTCACCCCTCCCCAGGACACCAAGGTAGGACAAGATGCAGAGGTGGGTTTACACGTGTGCTCCAGAAGCAAAGGTGCCCAAACCAAAGTGTACCGTAGACCCAAACAGCTGCTTTAAAGCCTAGAGCCACCTAGGGAAAGAAGCTTCCTCCCCTCCCTCGAAATCTAGCTGTGTAAAATATACCCAGAATCCCATTGTAACCCCTTGAACAATAAGACAATCTGACGATTTAAGGACCAATAATTACAATTCTATCTGGTCTCTTCCCTTCTTCTCCTACTCAGATGATACCTACAGCCTGGTTTGCATTCCAATAGATTGTGCTAGGTTCTCAAGATTATGGTTGCTATTTTTTAATTTTTAAAATATTTTTATTTATATTTTTAAAGTATTTTATTTTTTGATAATTTACCTTGCCCATTCCCCCAAGGCAGGGACTGCAGCCAGCCAAGATTCACAACTTAAGTGAAACCATTCTAAGTATAAGTTAGGGAATGAAGAATCATTGACACCCTATCCACTCCCTGTGGGATCTAAAATTTGGAAGACACACATAGGCAGTCTTCTCCTATTTCATTTTCAAATTTAAAATAATTGTGATTACATTTGTAAGATTCTGGCCCTCATTAGTTTACTCCATTTCTGGCCAAAAATCCCTATTCCTCTATTTTAAGCCATGGTTACAGAATTCTATGTTCTCAGCGTTGGAAGAGACCTTGAAAGCTAGCTAGCTATGAGATCATCGATTTAGAACTCACAGCCCCTTAAAATGCCTTTTTTACAGATGAGGAAACTGAGGCTGAGCCGGGTTAAATGACTTGGTCACCTAACTAGTCCATGTGTGAGGCAGGAACTTTTTCTCATTAGTGCTGACCACTCTTTCGTATCCTCGGAGCTGATGGACGCATCAGACTTTTAGTTCCCCGCTCCCTGCCCAACCTCAGAAAACGTGCATCTCCTTCTGTGGCAGAGTCAGGATAATGAGGGTTGGAAGGGCAAAAAAAGCCAGGGCTTGGAGATGAAAACTCCCTTCTCCCTGTCATTCCTCTTGGGGTCCCCTTACTTCTCCCTGTCATTCCTCTTGGGGTCGCCTCACTTCTCCCTGTCATTCCTCTTGGGGTCCCCTCACTCTTCCTTGCCTCATCCTCATCTCACATGGTGGCGTGTTTATCTGAAGATTTGGGAGGGCAAACCCCACCAAGTCTTGCAGTGAAGGACTTAAGGTCCTAGAACAGACCAAACAGGGCCATTTGCTAGCTGAGAGCCAATAAGCCTTTATTAAGCACACGCTGAATCATATGACTACATCAAGAGTTGAAAAATGCTCTCACCTGGAGGCAGATAATTATTTATTATCCCAGATGTGGCATGGATATCGCTGTAGGGCCTGAGTTCAAATTCCCGCTGTGCCACATCCAATTAATGGGAATGAGTTCAGCAATAAACGGATTATTAGCTCTGTTTTCAGGTTCAGAGTTTAATTGACTTGTCCAAGGTCACAAAACCACAAAGAACAAGGATTTGCAGAATTTTAGATTTGGAAGGGCTTATAGTAGTCATCCAGCCCACTCCGCAGCCCAGGTAATTGCCAACACCTCATGCCTGGGGAGGTCAACCGGCTCTGCTCAAAGACCTACAAGAAGAGGAAATCTGGGGTGGCTAGGTGGCTCAGTGGATAGAGCACCGGCCCTGGAGTCAGGAGGATCTGAGTTCAAATTCGGCCTCAGACACTTAATAATTACCTAGCTGTGTGGCCTTGGGCAAGCCACTTAACCCCAGTTGCCTTGCAAAAACCTAAAAAAAAAAATCTTCCACCCATAACAACCATGCCTTTCACATTTGTCCAGGTCCAATTGTTAGGATGCTTTTTCTAACATAGAGCCTAACTGGGCCTATTTGCAGCCTCTACCCGCTGCTTGCTCCTTCCTCTCCTGGCTCTGCTGCTTGTTTTCCAGCCTTGACACCCACAGCGCTGGTGTCTTCTCCCTGGAACATCCCTCCATCCCCGAGGCCCCGTCCTCCCATTAGGGAGCTCCTCGGAGCCTCCGTTTGGAGGAAGGCCGGAGGTCTGCCATCTCATCCTCCCTCTCTCAGCGTCACCTCTGGGCTCCGCCACCATGTCCACACAAGAATGTCCCTCACCCTCTGCCACTGAGCCCCCTTCATGTGTTGTCTTACTAGAATGTAAGCTCCCTGAGGGCAGGCGCGGTCATCCTTTCTGACTTTGCTAAGCGTACCTGGCAGACGAGAAATCCAACAATTTGATTCTGGCCATGAGACCCAAGAGAATGACATGCCCTTCACATGTGCGAAAGCTCTCATGCTCTCCCCAGCTCTTCTCCAAGATCTTCAATGGGTCCCCAAAGACACAGACCAGGACCCCTCACTGTGCTGCCCGCCCTCACTTGGGTGCTCTCTGCCTTCTGGGCTATCAGCTTCCTTCCTGAACTGTGACACTGCAGCTTGGGGCGAGAGGAGGGCAGCACGAGCCGGGCTAGTTATCTCAAAAGAACAGAAGCTTCCCGAGGGCAGGGACTGCTCGGAGTATGCTTGTTAAATCAGTTAAGGAAAGCAATGTCTCTCTTAATGCTGCTGTAGATCATATTAGCTATTTGGGCTGCCCAGTTGGGCTTGTGGTCCACTAAGACCCCCTGAACTTGAACCCCAAGTTTCTTTCTCTTTTCTTTTCTTTTCTTTAGGTTTTTGTAAGGTAATGGGGTGAAGTGGCTTGCCTAAGGCCACGCAGCTAAGTAATTTTAAGGGCCTGAGGTCACATTTGAACTCAGGTCCTCCTGACTCTACCACCATCTAATCACCCTGTTTCTTTCTAAATTGTTTAAAAATAATACTGAGGTATGGAATCCTTTTCACTAATTCAAGTCCAAGATAATATTCCCTTTCTGTAACATAAGGCACAAATTTCCAAACATCTCCAAAAGCCAATGTTTCATATTCATTATTTAAAACCAAGAGTAGGAACCCACATGTGTGCTTATAATCTTTTAAAGCATAAGGCAAAAGGTCACAACAAGTCTGTGTGACTGAAACTTCATCCTCAGGCCCAAAATAATTTAGAAATGTTTTCAAAGAGAAGTGTCTCCTAGACAACTTAAATAATATTTGTAGGACTGCAAACAGCAGCTATCCTGGTCACAACGCCTACATCAGCCTCAGAAGGGAGGATCTTAAAAATTAATGTGTCCCTCCTAAAAGTAGGGAAAGTCCAAACAAACCATTTTTTTCCCAGGTAGCATTGTGTCCCTGAAGAACAGGACTGACTGAAAAAAACACAGACAAGTGTAGAGAGACCCAGGTTAGAAACCTGGCTTTACCCCATCCCAGCTTTGAGGCTGAGTGGTCACCACCCTTCTAAGAAACTTGGTTTCCCCAACTTTAAAATGAGGAACCACTGGACTAACTGGTCTCCTTGAAGATCTAAAAATGTTCTGAGAATGGACACAATGTAACATCATTTTTTTTTTTTGTTTTTAGAAATACCTCCAAAGAATGGAATACCAGCTCTTTTTATTAGGGGAGGAGATATGATTTTATTGACGTATTTATTGACATAATTTGTCCATATTTAGCACAGTGGTAATATTTCACGTTCAGAGAGGAAAGTCCCTTGACCCCTGCAGGTCAGCCCTTTCTACTGATGCTACTCACAGTCTTGGAGAGTCACTTCAACTGTTCAAAGGTTAAGACTTACCAGGGCTCCGCAGCTGTTGTGGTGGTTCAGTCATTTTTCCATCATGTCCAATTCTTCATAGCCCCATTTGGAGTTTTCTTGGTAGAGATACTGGAGTTGCCATTTTCTTTTCCAGCTCATTTTACAGATGTGGAAACTGAGGCAAACAGGATTCAGTGACTTGCCCAGGGCCACACAGCTAGGAAGTATCTGAAGCTGGATTTAAAGTCAGGTCTTCCTGACTCCAGGTCCAACCCTATGGCAACACCTAGTTGCCCAACACAATGTGTGAACAAAGGTAACATTTGAACCCAGGTCTTCCTAGCTCCAAAGACAGTTTTCCATTCATATGTCATACATACCTCTCTGGCCTCCCATATATGGACAGTCCTCCTTTTAGTGAAATTTCTAGTAGTTTATAAGCTCTTGTACCATTTAGTATCTGGGCAAAGTCTAGCTCTGATTTCCTAGTGACCATTGTCACCAGGACAATGATAATCTTCCTTAAAAAATGGTCCTCTGGGCAGCTAGGTGGCGTAGTGGATAAAGCACTGGCCCTGGAGTCAGGAGGACCTGGGTTCAAATATGGACTCAGACACTTAATAATTACCTAGCTGTGTGGCCTTGGGCGAGCCACATAACCCCATTGCCTTACAAAAAAAAAACAAAAACAGAAAAAAACAGTCCTCCAGGGGCAGCTGGCCCTAGAGTCAGGAGGACCTGGGTTCAAATTTTTCTCAGATATTTGATAATTAAGCAACTGTGAGACCTTGGGCAAGTCACTAAACCTCACTGTCTTGCAACCCCCCCAAAAAAACAAAACAGTCCTCCAGGCTGGTGGGATATCCCTATTTAAAGTGGGGGAGCTACTAGGCTCACTACAGCATCAACAAATACTTTAAAAAGGGCATCTGTGTGTCTATGTGGGTAAAGTGTCAGACCTGGGGTCAGGAAATTCAAATCCAGCCTCAGAGGCTTATTAACAGTGTGATCCTGGAAAAGCCACTTAATCTCTCTTTCTCTCAGTTTCCTCAGCTACGAAATGGAAATCAGACTAGCGCTGATGTCATAGAGTTGTGGTAAATGTCAAATGAGACAAAATATAAAGAGTGTTGCATGAGCTACTCTTATGAACTAAGACTGGTTAAGGTACACACTGTGTGGGAAAACGCAGCCTGGCATCGCAGGAGGTATAAGCACAATTTCATTCAGCCAGGATGAATGAAGTCTCTACCAGATATTGGCACTGCGGGAGACATAAAAGCCGACAACACATAGATCCTGGCCTGCAGGAGGTAGTCTTCTCATCAGGAGAGATCACAGAGTCACAGGCTTTCAAATTCATAGCTGACAAGGACCCTGAAAGACCATCAGTTCCAAGCATCTCATTTGACAGAGGGCCAGAGAGGTTACATAATTTGCCCAAGGTCACACTGGCTTCAGGAGTGAAGGGATTTGAACTAAGATCTTCTGATGATATGAAAAGTTATAACAATGATAATAATAGTAACAACAACACACTCCTTAAAGCTTGTAAAGCGCCTTACAAAGACCTCATTTGACATTCCCAACAACTCTGTTGAGGTAGTTTGACATTTTAATTCTTGTTTTACAGTTGAAGAAATTAGAACTGATAGAGATTAAACAATGAGGTGGCCCATTGGTCCTCAAATCAGGAAGACCCGAATTCAAATATGACCTCACACAGATAGAAACTGTATGACCTTGGGCAAGTCACATTTTTTGTTTGTCTTAATCCACCAGAGATGGAAATGGTAAAACACTCCAGTGTCTTTCCAAGAAAACCACATGGTCATTTGGGTCCATGAGGAGATGAAGAGGTGGACACAACGGAACTTTTGAACCACAACAACAGAGATGAATGACTTGCCCAGGATCCCACAGCTAGTGAGCCTCAGGGACAAAATCTGACCCTAGGTCTCACTGACTCCAGATCCAACACCCCTCCACAACAAGCTGATACTGGTCATGCAGATGGTAATGTCTACAGGTACAGAAGGAGAGGAAGGGGATGAGTTTTTATTAATCACCAACTGTAAGTCAGGCACCTTTACAAATATTTTTGAGCTCATGGGCTAGGAAGGAGATCAGGGTATGTTTCATAGAGAAGACTCTGTTCAAACAGTCTAAATTGAACTTAGAAATGGAAGAGGGCTCTCTAAGCAGAGGGAATAACAAGAGTCAGCAGTAAGACAGAGGACACCACATATATGAGAGGCATGGAAGGGACTGCACGAAGGTCAGTTTGATTGAGGCAAAGACAATGTGACAGGGTGTAATCTGGGATGAGGCTGAGAAGGTTAGATGGATCCAAACAGTGAAGGGTCCGGATGGTCAGGACCCAATGAGAAATCACAGCAGATTTTTGAGTAGTAGATTTTTAAAATTCAAGTTGTGCATTAGGAGGATGACTATGGCCACAATGTGTAAATCAGATTGGAAGGAGAAGAGATTGGAGTCAAGAAACCATTGTAGGAGCTTTTGCAACAATCCAAGGTTTAGGTTAAGAGATGGGGGTCTGAGTTAGCTATAATCAAGCTCTCTTCTCTTCTAAGCAGAAGTCAGATCTGAACACTAGACTCCTTTAAAGACACATCTTCATCCACATGTTGTATCCCTGCAGGGGATGATGGATCCTTCTCAGGTAATTGAAACTGGCTCTCTCTAATGAGAAATAAATCATTTTACATAATATAAAATTCTTACTTCATGGTGCTGTTTTTTGGAATTTTGAAAGAGAATCTGAATTGAATTAACCAAAGTCTGGAACAGGAAAAGAGGAAGAAGAGTAGAAGAGGGTGAATTTGAAGAAGGAGAATTTGAAACCAGATCTTTTCACTCCAGCAGCAGGGTGGTGCAGTGGTTAGAGCACCAGGTCTAGGATAAGGAGAACCCAAGTTCAAATCTGATCTCAGACACTTACTGTTTCCCTTAGTTTCCTCATCTGTAAAATGAGCTGGAGAAGGAAATGGCAACCCTTCCACCAAGAAAACCCCAAATGGGGTCACAGAGTCAGACTCAACAACTATCACCATCACCACCTTTTACTCTTTCCAATATACCAAAATTTTAAAAACTTTGTGAAAATAGGGCCTTTTTAGAGAAGGGAAGAAAATTATTTTATATTTCTAAATATAAAATGTTCATTATTATTTTTAATTCTTTTTTTTAAAATTGAAACTGACCATATGGCTGGGTTTAAAGAGTTGGCTATTAATGGGTCAACAGCAACTCGGAAGGCAGTCTCCAGTGGAGTTCCACAGGGATCTGTGCCCCTTCATATTCTGATAGTCTGGCAAAATATTGATTGGTGGACTGATAGATACAAAATTCATTCACTTGATTCATAAACTGTATTAGATGCTGAGGGAGACAAGGAGGAGGTTTAGATAAGATGAAAAAGTTTTAATTGGGGATAGAAAAAGGAAGCCCCAGGAGAAGAGGAAAAGAAGGAGTGAAATAGCACTTAACACTAAAATAGAGACAATAAGATTGATAGTACCTACCTGATAGGCTTAGCATGAGACTCAAATACAATAAAATCTATATTGGGGTCCTTCACAAACCTTCAAGAGAAATCCAGTGTCAGCTATCATACTTAGTGTTAAATGACTTCTGAGATCTCTTTGATTACTAAAACCTCTCTGAGATTAGAAAATGAGCCTATGATCCATTGTTACCCCAATATAGGATCTTGGGAAGACTAGATGGGAGAAGAGGTCTGGAGGAATAGGGGCTGGAGGGTTGGGGGACAGTTAAGAAACAGGAAACAACAGTAATAGAAGCTATTTGAAAAGTTATCAGAAATTCTGGCCCCAAAGATGAGACCAGCAAAGGGGAAAACTGCCATTCACAGAACAGCCGACAGCCCAGAGATCAGTCGGGGTGTGAAGATCAGTGGACTTCTAGAAATAGGTCACTGCAGAGACCTGCAAAAGGGGGGATTCAGGAGGGTAGCAATTTTGCTTACTGTCCCAAAATTTAAATTAACTTTGACATCCATACCAGCTTAGTCATCAAAATTATTAGTCTGTCTGTCTGTCTGTCTGTCTGTCTGTCTGTCTGTCTCTCTCTCTCTCTCTCTCTCTCTCTCTCTCTCTCTCTCTCTCTTTCTCTCTCTGTATTTCTATCTCTCTCTTTTAAACCAGACCAATGATTTAATTGGTATAAAAAAATTCCTCTCTCTCACTAAAGATTGGCACTTTCTTTGCAATTCAAGAAATTCATTGTCTGAGTCACAGAAAAGCTAAATAGCTTGTTCGAGGTCACACAAGGCAAAGTGAGGACTTGAATTCAGATCTTCCTGTCTCTAAGGTTAGCTCTCTCTTCACCTGGACAGGCTGCCTCTCTTTCTAGTTCTCTTTCTCCTCACACTGCTTCCATGGCAAAAAGGTCCTCTCAACTACAATATGTATCCATCCTAGAAGGCCAAATAGAGAACAATGCGAGAAGCTCAGCTTTGAGGGTGTTCCCAGATGCCTGTGCAGACCATGGCTTCCACAGGTGAGGACCATGGCTTCCACAGGTGAGGACCATGGCTTCCACAGGTGAGGACCATGGCTTCCACAGGTGAGGACCACTTCCTGCAATGTGGACATCTACTTGGGAACTATCAATGAGCTCTGGAAGCAATCATAAAACTTACCAGTCGATTTCCAGCCATCCATGCTAATGGTAGTAAGCTTCCCCATCCACACTTTCTTGACATTATTATATATCTTTTTTATAATTATTCCTCTCTAGGCTCCTTCAACTTCCCTGCAGCAGATTATAAGCTCCTTGAGGGCAGAGACTGTTTCACTTTTATCTTTATCCCTCCACAAAAAGCTTATCTCAGAGATGTAAGGACTTGTCATGTATGAATTACTTACAAAATTTTATTCACTCATTTATTAATAGTGTTTAATAAATGCTTGTTGAATTAACTTATTCCAATTAATTCAACTAATTAATTGTAATAAGTTAAAGAAATATAGAAAATACAAAAGGGTCTTTCCAAAGCAACTTTGACTTGAGTTTTGCAACAAATTTTGTGTAATAGATACACATTCAGAAAAAGAAAAAAGAATGAAACACAACCATTGTCTGGCATTCATATCTGATCTCTCCCCTGCTTGTTGACTTTTAGTAGCCTGGATCCCAAATGGTCAGGTTCTAGGTGGGAGAAGGATCAGAAAAGAGACTCAGAACTTCCAAAGCTATTTCCCAAAATAATTGGTAACTGGCAAAGACTCTTATTTGATATTATTTGGCCAAAGCTTTGATCGTTTTTAAGGGTATCAGAACACCAAGGGGCTGTCATCCAATGAGAGTAAGCCATCCTCACCAAAAAAAAAAAAATGGTTTTTTAAATTTTTTTTAAATCAGCAAGAGGATATCAGCTGTCATTCTATCTGAACTCTTAACAAATGCAGCAAATGCAAGTAGGAATGACCCAGATGAAGCCAATCACCAATGAAAGACAGAAGCAGAATACTGAAATACAGTAGTCTAGAGGGTCCAAAACTCACCAGCACCAAAGGCAAAGAAGAAGGCTTTATCAGGATACTCCTCCAAGAGGGCCTTGACTCGCTTCCCCATGCGTTCATTCCTTTTGTAGATGAGTTCCTGGCGGAAATAGCTGTCAATCTCCTGAGCGGTGATCCGCTCCTGGGGCGGCAGTGTTGCATTAATAAAATTTGGAACCTATGTTTAAAAAATATATATGTGATTGTTTGCAAGGTTGCTTAAAGAGAGATGGAAAGAAGCAGATGCCCACCAACCAGGGAATGGTTGAATCAATGGTATCCTAAGAACATAATGGAATATTGCTGCACTCTAGGAAATGTTAAATATAAGGAATTCCAAGAAGCCAGAAGAACAATACACACCATGATTAACAACGATATAAATGGAAAGAACAACTCTAAAATAATTAAAATTTAATGCTTCAAATTTGGCCCTAACAAAGAGAAAAAAAAGATGGGAGATGGCAAGTGTGAAACACAATATAAAATTAGACTTTTTTGATATGATGGTTAGTTTTGTAGAACTTTTTTCTTCCTCCTTTTTTATTCTTTTTCATGAGGGATGGATCTCTAGGAAGGGGAGCAAGGAAAGATACAATGGGAAAGGAGAATATGGTATATACACATATATAGATATGTAATTGATATTTTTTAAAATTTTATTTATTTAAGGCAATGGGGTTAAGTGATTTGTCCAAGGTTACACAGTTAAGCATTTATTAAGTGTCTGAGGTTGGATTTGAACTCAGGTCCTCCTGACTCCACTATGCCACCTAGCTGCCCCCCAACTGATTTTTTTAAAACATACAGAGTTATCCTTCCAAGCCCTCAACACTCAAGGACACCCCCAGCTCCCTGAATAGTGGCAGACCATAGGAACAAAGAAATAGGCTTACAAGGACATGAGAATAAGTAAGGGCACTAAGTCCAACCTCTTCATTTGACAAGTCAACTGAGACACAATAAAATTAAGTGATTTGTCCAGGGTCACAGAGTCAGTTAAGTGCCCAAGGCAGGTCTCTGGGACTCCCAAGTCCAGTAGCCAGGTGAACAATCACATAACTCAACTAGTGAGAGAGATTCTGAGAGGTGATGCCATTCCTGATAAGGGAGGGGTTGTGGATCGTCAAAAAGGGAATGATAGGGAATTCCTAGCCTAGTCTGGCACGCTGAGTGAGCCGAGGAGGTGACGGCCTCAGTTACATGAGATACATCCTATTTTATCCTTGAATGATTTCAAATGCACCCACCCTAATTAAAAGGATTCTAGAGGGGCAGCTAGGCATTGCAGTGGATAGAGCACCAGCCCTGAAGTCAGGAGTACATGAGTTCAAATCCGGCCTCAGACATTTAATAATGACCTAGCTGTGTGGCCTTGGGAAAGCCACTTAACCCCATTGCCTTGCAAAAAAAAAAAAAAATATTCTAGAAATAGAAGGAATCCCAGGGCCAGACCAAAGTAAACCAAACATACATGAAGTTCTGTATCCTTTGACCTTTGAAAAAGGACCTGAGAAAGGAGAAAACTAAGTCTGATCCTATCATCTTATGAACTTAGGACAGGTTCAAAATTTAGATCAGTCACTGCTCTGAGCTTGGTTTCTGTTAGTTGTCTTAAGAGACAGACAGCTGAACCAAAAAGAGCTGAGTTCAAATCCTCCTTCCTAATTCTGTGACCCTGGGCAAGTCGCTTAAATGCTCTGTGCCTCGGTTTCCTCATCTGTAAAATGTGACGGTTGGACTCAAAGCCTCTAAAGGCACAAATCTTTGATCCTGTGACTTGCTCAGGGCTACACAGTCCATCTGAAGCAGAATGCTATCTCCTAGGATACAGGACCTCTCAATTTGTGATTACTAGCAACTACTATGGAATAGAACAGAACATATACTTATGAAATTTTGCAGTGAATATAAAAGGAGCAGAGGGTCACGGCTGAACTCCTGGAAAGGTCTATCGAGACCAGTTCTTTCACTTGGCAAATGAAGAAGATTGATCCAGGGTCACATTGCAATTTAGCAACTAAGGAAGGATTTGATTCCAAGACTTCCTGATTCCAAGCACAGAGTTCTGAGGCTCAAGACCAATAAAATCTGTGTCTTGTAAATTCTTTTGTCTATTGGCATTCCATCTATGCATGTTAGGGGCAGCCTGCTTTGGCGGGTAGAGAAATGGCTTCAAAGTCTGAAGGATCTGGGTTCGGGTTTCACCTCTAACACATCCTGACTGTGCAGCATCAGTGACATAGGCAATTTTCTAAAAAATAGGTAGTAGCTAGGTGTCACAGAGTGCCAGGACCTGCATTCAAATCCAGCCTAGGTCCCTTGTACTAGCTACATGACTCTGAGCAAGCCACTTAACCCTATTTGCCTCAGTTTCCCCATCAGGAAAATGAGCTGGAGAAGATGGTCAAGCACTCCAGTGCCACCCCAAAAAAAAAAACAAATGAGATGTGACTGAACAACAATGAAATGCTGATTTTCATCAGAAGAGGTCTCTTTACCGATAAAAATCATTTTGGGGAACCCATCAATGAAGAAAAAAGTAATTTCTTTGTAAAACACCGGATTTAAGATTTAGATTTGTTCTCCAGGTTTAGTGCTCCCCAAAGAGGGCAGATCAAGATGTTTCCTTGGCCACGGCAGGGCTGGGGCAAATGGGGGAAGGGGTGAGTGGGTTATGAATTTGAGGAGTCTTAATTTTCATTCCCAAGTGAAGCCTCAGAGCCAGAGGGAGGCGTTCACCGGGAAAAGGGAGCTCTGGTGCCGCCTGCTGAGTAGGGGCAAGGTTGGGGTGCAGACCTACCTGTGAGTTATCATGGCTAAAGATGATAGAGTTGAGGTCGCCACAGTTATAATGCTTGATCAGGTCCTCTGTGGTGTAGGGGGTCTGGAGGCTTCCTGCCCGCAGGCTTTCTTGCTGCAGGAGGGTTTGGTTCAAGGCAAAGATTACCTGAAAGGGGCAGGAAAGGTACATAGGAATCAGACCAAAGGACCAGGAAGACCCCAGTTAGAGGTGTGCTGGCCATCATCCAGTCAAAGAAAAGCTTTATTATTAACAGAGAAACTTTCTGGGACCTAGAAAAATATTTCTTCTTTTGACCTCAGTTTCTTCATCTGTAAAATGTAATAGTTGGACCGTACGACTTTAGATACTAGTTGTGTGACTCTGGACATGTCCCTTCATCCTGTTTGCCTCAGTTTCCTCATCTGTAAAATGGGCTTAAGAGGGAAATGGCAAGCCACTCCATTCTCTCTGCCAAGAAAACCCCTAATTGGGTCAGGAAGAGTAGGACATGTCTGAAGCAACTGAGGCACCAGAGTCAGCCCGCCAGCACGGGTCAGAGGCTGGACATGGACCCGCGGCTTCCTGACTCTAGGGCTTAGGCGCCATCTCCCCGGGAGGACTCTGTCACGTAGCTCTAACAGTAGTAAGGGAAGCTCCATGGCCGGTGGAAAGAATGATGGGTTGGGGAAGGAAGGGGGGAGGGAGGGAAGGGAAGGGGAGGGAGGGTTTTCTCAGTTCCAAGCCTAGCGCTCCATTCCTCAAAGACCTCAACTCTGCCGCTTACTTGCTATGTGACTGGACAAGCCTCTCCTCTCTTTGCCTCCATTTCTTCATCTGTCAAATGAAGCGACTGGCCTAACAATCTCGGAGATCTCTTCCAACGCTGAATTTTATAACAATAGCTGATATTTATTTATAAGGTCCTTTAAGGCTTATAAACCAAATACCTTCTGAAGGCAGCAACTATCCCGCCACTATCCTGGCCTTTACAATGCTGGTCACTTATTAGCCGCTTATCAACTGACCTATTGACGCCCATCTCCTCACTGGAGGCCCACAACCTGGGACCTTCAGGGAAACGCTTCCATTGGCCACTGATCCGGATGGATTCATTTCCCCATGTCCACTGTCAACATCAGATGGTGAAGACGTCAGGGGTGTGACTCGAGGGGCCCAGCCCTCGCCCCAGTGCCGGTGCCTGGAATTCTCCACTTCCAGAAGGGTTACTTGGAGGAGGAGCAGGTTCCGAGCTGCCAGCAGAGATCCTTCTCTGGTCCGATTAACCAAGAACTTTTCTTAAACAGGGAGCGGCAGGACTGAGACACTGGATCCATTTCTCTGAAAGTACTGAGATCACCTTCATTTTCAAATCTATCTCTCCTCCTAGCCATCGTTTCCCCTCTCATTGTCCTGTCTCACTGGGGCGGCTGGTGGCACAGCAGGTAGAGAGCTGGACCCAAAGTCAGGAAGACCTGAGTTCAAATGCAGCCGCAGATACTTACTGGATTATCCTCTCTCTACCTCAGTTCCCTCAATTGTAAAATAGGGATAAAATGGGATCATAATAATGCCTACCTCCAAGGGTGGTCTGAGGATTCAATGAGATGACAGTTATAAAAAGCACCTAGTGATACCTGGCACACAGTAAGCACTCCATAAATACTCATTGTCTGGAACACAGTAAGCACTCTATAAATGCTTACTGCCTGGAACACAGTCGGTGCTCTTTAAATGCTTCTTCCCCAGCATACAGTCAGTGCTCGAAAAATGCTTATTCCCTGGTCTACAGTTAATGCTCAAGAGATGCTTATTCTCTGGCACACAGTAAGCGATCTATAGATGCTTCTTGTCTGGAATACAGTAAGCACTCTATGAATGCTTATTTCCTGGCACACAATAAGTGCTTCTCTGGCATATAGTGAGTGCTCTGTGAATGCTTATTCTCTTTCCCCCTCTAGCTTCACTACCCTGCCTCTGCTGTGCTCTTGTCTGGACCACCCCGATATTCTTCTTGCCCCCTTCTCCCACTGGGGACCCCCAAATATCACTTCCAGTCCGCGAGGCCCTGGCAGGCCAGCTCTGATCTCCCACACTCCCCATCAGTCCTGGAGACATTCTGCTGGGTGGTCTGGGAACTCTGCCGAGAAACGACAAGGAGTCAGGGGCTTCGGCCCCCGGGTGGCCCATGCCATCCCTACCCAGGAATCCTTGCACTTCCATTTCAGTGTCCTTGAAGGGACACGCGCTGTCTCCACATTGGCCGGGATGCCCCTCCAAGGCCCAAGAATCCAAATCGAATCCGGCCAAGATCCTCTTTCCCCAGGACCCATGATGCCAGGCCATTGCGCCAGCCGGAGACGGCCTGAGCCCGCTCCCACCTCCTCCACCACGGCCCACTCGAGGCAGCTGGTCCAACCTCCTTTCTTTTACAGGGGAGAAAACTGAGGCTCAGATTATGGAATGGCCCAGGATCTAGACTGAGAGAGGCAAGGGATCTCGGGTCATCTCTGTCTCATCCCAATCATTTTAAGAGGAGGCCTGAATCATGGAAGCCTGGGAAGCTCTCTCCACATGCTCCCCAGTTCGATCCTCCCACACCCCTATGAGGTGGGGTGCTTATTATCTTCACTTTACAGATGAAGAAACTGAGGCTGGGAGAGGGAAAGAAGCCAAAGTTGCAGTCTGGGGCCCCGAGGGGCCTCCAACCCCAAGCCAGGATGAGCCTCCCAGGTCTCCCCTTTCTCCAGGCCCTTCCCCTCCCCTCTCTCCCCTCACATAGATCTCCCTGCTCCCACCCCTTTTCTCTCCCTCTTCCTTTCCCTTTTGTGTCCTGGAAAAAATCGATTAAGCCCCACTGCCGGGGCCACAGGGGCCCACGATCCTCAGGGCAGTGGGGAGGGCGGCTGCACAGATGCCTTTTTTGTCCAGGACAAAGCCCCCCCCTGAGCCCCTCCCCTGGCAGGCCGCTTTCATCTCCCTCACATCAAAGAGCTGTTCTGCATATGAAAGGGGTAGGAGCCCCCAACCACCCCACAAAGGGACTCACATCTGTTCCCTCCGCTTTTGGGGCAGGGGCTGCCAGCCTTTTTCTCACTTTCTTCCCCCCCCCCAGCACCCCGTGGAGTCCCCCATTCAAGTCTCCTGAAGGATCATTTGGGAGCTGATGGGGAGGAAACTCTCCCTAGGCCTCAAGACCCCTTTGGACTGGAGGCTCTGGTTTTTAAAATACCTGGAGAATGGGTTTTTCTCCAACTGCCTGGTTCCCTCCTCTGGGTCAAATCTTCAGGGCTCTAGTATCTGTCTCTTGTGTTAGGAGAAGACCCATGCCCTAGAGAATGGAGCTAGTCTAAAGTCTAAAGGCTAGGTGAGTCAGGGGTCCCCTTTATGCCATGGAAATGGTGCCAACCAAGGTCTCAGAAGACAGGAAGTTGAGGCTCCCTTCACCCAAAGGTTCCTATCTCCAAGGGGAGATCCTCAACTTTTCTACTATGAGAAACCTTGTAAAGAGGGCAGAGCATCACAAATCCAAGCCCAAGCAGAGCCCCCAGGTCGACAAGATCAGGGAGGCCTAGGGAGAGTCATAAAGAATTTTAAGAAATCTGGGAGGTTTTAGAGTATAATGACCCAAAAAGTCAAAGGAGAGGAGTAGCTAGGTGTCGCAGTGGATAGAGTACCAGTGCTGGAGTCAGGAGGACCTGAATTCAAATCTGGCCTCAGACATGTATTAATTACCTAGCAGGTGACCTTGGGCAAGTCACTTAACTCCATTGCCTTAAATAAATAAAAAATTTTGTTTAAAAAAATCAAGGGAGAAGGGTGTGAAACAGATCAGAGAATCCTACACTTAAAATCAGAAGGGACCTCAGAGGTCAGCTGGGCCAACCCTATCTCCCATATCTTACAGTTGGGGAAATGGAGGCTCAAGAGGTTAGATGACTTTGTCCAAGGTCACCCAGGTAAGGGCAGAGGCAATATTTGAGCTCAGCTCCTCTAAAACCTAATCTTTGCCTTGGAATTGAATCTTTGCATCCCACTTACTATGCCCTATGCAACCTTAGGGATGCCTCATTTTCTTAATCTGTTAAAAAAAAATAATAAAGGGGTAGGGGGCTTGGATTAAATGAATTAAATGACTTCCAGGGTCTCTTCCAAGTCTAAATCTTTGATCTTATGATCTGGCTCCAACCACCCCTCATTGGGCTAATAAGGAAACTAAAGACAAAGAAGAGGATGTCACCAGCCCAAGGTCACACAGCTAGTAAGCTATTAGTTTAGTGGCATGGTCAGATTTCAACGGCCTGTCCTCTATACTACGAATCCATCCATGAGAACTAGAAAAAAATTGGTCTAAGATTCTATACAAAAAGACATGGGGGGAAGAGAACAGGCTGGAGGACAGCTAAGCCCATTAAGGCAATGGCAACATTTCATAAATTGTGGTCCAAGAGGTCCTGGTCAGGGCATGTTGAAGCAAAAATAGAGACAACTAAGTATAGAGATAATTGTGACAGGTAATAAATATCTGACATTTTTAGAAGTAAAAATGTCACCAACATCAGCATTTTTCTTAGGAAATTATTGGAAGCCGTCTTCAGAAATGATGCTCTGAATATTCAGTTTGTGGACTGATAGAGGCAGAGAAAGTCATATTCCTCCCCAACTGGGAGTGTTTCAGTCTCCCTCCCTCTTCCTGAAATCCCCCCTGGATGTAGTCCTCTTTTTCATCCCTTCTTTAAAGGAAAACGTCAAGATCCATATCCTGAGATAAGACTTTCTGTGAGCATGGAGACCTGTGGCGACCTTCTCTCCTGTGGGACATGACAGTGGAGAGCAGGATGCTTGGGAAACCCAAGGATCTGGATTTGAATCACATCCTAGCAGAACAGAGAAGTGGTGGGTTAGCACAGGGCTGGTCTTGGAGTCAGCAAGACTTGGGTTCAAATGCTGCCTCAGAGGCTTCCCAGTGTGGGACAGGTAATTCTTTAAATTAGTCTTGGTTTCTTTATCTATCAAAATGAGGATGACACCAACACCCACCGCTCAGGTTGTTATGAAAATCAAATAAGAAGATGTTTGTAAAGCTCTGTGGATACCTTAAAGTCCTAAAGCTAGAGTCTTTTGTTTCTTTGAAAATCAGTATAATATTTGCCCTTTTCCAATTCAATGGCATCTCTCCCAAGTCCCTTAATCTTTCAAGTATTGCTGACAGTAATCGCGTTAGCCAGGTCTTTCCATATCCAAAAGTATAATCCATCTGAGCCAAAGGATAGGAATTCATCAAGGGCATTGAGGTGCTCTGAGATATCTCCTTATCTAACTTGGACATCATATTTCTCTTAGCTGCCATCTTTGTTCCGTCCCTGCTGGGCCAAAGATCACTTTCCTTGGCCAAGAAGCAGAAACAAAATAAGACTTGGACAATCAATAAATAAGTATTAGTTAAGCCCTTCCCATGGAACCATCCCATATAACAAATAGTATTTCTAAAGCATACCCAAGCATTTCATTGAAAAAAATCTAAAAAAAAACATGCAAGGTATAATACTAGATGGGGACTCTTTGATCTTTTCGAGATTGTTCTTTTTATTTATATTGTGCATGTTTATTGGCTCTTACTTCATACTGCATCAGTTTATGTAGAAGTTCCCTGCTTCTTGGCATTCATCCATCTATCTGTTGATGAATTGATAGATGGATCTATCTATCTATCTATCTATTTATCTATCTATCTATAATCTTTTTTTAAAAAAATCAAGAGATTGGTGAATGATCAATCCATGTCTTTTTAAACAACTCTCATTTTTCCTTCTAACTGGAATTATACCCCCTTTGTGTCTTCATTTTTCCCTCACCTTTTGGGGTGACTTCTCTAGCAGATTATTCTATGGGAGTTTACGTAGCCCTTCTCTGAGCTCATTGACAGCTATTCTGTTCATATCTATGGACTACATCAGACTCTGCCTGGCCTTCCCCTCTCTTCTATCACCAGTTGAAGAATGGAGAGATCACTTCTCACACCTACCCAAGGTGCCCATCAATTCTACCCTGGCATCTAGTTCCTCTAGTTAGTAAGAATCAGATACAGCATAGAATTTTCCCTTAATTGTTCTTTCAGTGTGTGAAGGATGATATCATTAAGTCAAGAAATTATTAACCAAGGAAAAGAGGAGAGAGGAGAGAATGAGAAGAGAGGAGGGAAGGGAGGGAAGGGAGCTCTCGAGTCTCTTAGTACTACCAAATGGTCTACTTTAAGAAGAGGAATTCCCATCACTGGAGCAAAGACTAGATGATCCTTTGTTGGGTGAAGCTTGTGCTTTACAGCATTTCCAATCAGATACTGTATGTTTCTGCAATAAGTGTTGGTGGTTTGGATTCAGTTCATTACAAATCTGTCCACAGGGGGTGGAAAAGTGAGCAATAGTCTCCAACTGGGCATGTTGAACCAGCCATGGGGTATCAGAAAATATACATGTGAGTTTTCAGTGACTTCTAAGATTTCAAGAAACCTTATCAAGACACCATGGGGGGAAGGGGGCAGATAAAATACTGAAATCCCTTGGGAGAGTAGATTCAGGGAATTCCATCAATCATCTTTGTCTAGGGCTATCAACAACAAAAAAATGCCAAAGACAAAAGCCTTGGATGTGTTGCCTCCAAGCTCAGCTGTTGTCACATGGGTAATATAGCCTAGATGAGGCCATCTCTTTGCCCCAGGGCACTCATTGCCTCTGGACCACAGTCTAGGTCTGGGTCATGCACAAATACATGCCCATGTTAAATAGAGATTTCTTCCATCTTATTTCTCCAACAGCTGAGGTTCTCTTGCTCCTAATAACTTGCCAGCCTCATCCACCATCCCTTCATGGACCCAGAGACCCTGAAATGAATTGGATTAGAAAAAGCCTTTAGGGGATGTCAGACAAAGAAGCTCTAATTTGGGAAGACAACAAAGAAGTCTCTAATTTGGGAAGACAACAAAGGCATCCTCTAACTAAATGGAAATGTCTTGAAATCCAAGGAAAGGATCTCTGGAACCTGGTAAGTGAAAACCACCCACAGGTAAAGGTCCTCAAATACAACTTGAGGTTTGACACATGCATGGGGATGCTCCTTAAAGCTGAACCAGCTAATCTACTCTGTGGCTATAATAAAGTTGCCTTAGTATTGATAAGATTCCTGTATTAGGAACTCACTGATTCTTTGATAAGTTCAAATCTAGCCTCAGACACTTCCTAGCTGTGTGATCCTGGGTAAATAACTTAACCTCTCCCTGCCTCAGTACCCTCATCTATAAAATGAGCTTACTAATAACACCTACCCCCCAGAGTTGTTGTGAGAATAAATTAGTTAATATATTATATAAAGTATTTTGCAAGCCTTAAAGTACTATGGAAATGCTAATTATATTATTATTATCATCATCATCATCATCATCATCATTATACTTTACATGGAAGTTATTCAAACCTTCATTACCTCTCATCTCCTAATTAGTCAGCCAGCCTCAAGTCTCTCCCCACTTCAATCCATCCTACACAAGGATGCTAACTAAAGGGATTTTCCTCAGACATGACTCTAACCATGCCCCTCCCCTCTTCAATCAACTTTATTGGCTTCTACTGCCTCTATTTAGCTTTGAAATCCTTATACTACTCGGCTCCTTCCAATCTCACTGGTCTTGACTGGTCACCCCTCACTCTCCCACCTTGGTGAACTAACCAGTTCCTCACATTTGTCCAATGGCCTCCCCACAAGTTTGAAATACACTCCCTCCTCGGCTCTCCCTCACAGAATTTCTCTTCCTTCAAGATACTAACTTTCAAACAATACCTTGGGCTTGAAGTTTTTGCTGACCTAATTTCCTAAATCCTCCCTCCCAAGCAACATCATATTGAACTATTTTGTATAGATTTCTGGCTATTCTGTGTGTGTGTGTGTGTGTGTGTGTGTGTGTGTGTGTGTGTGCGTGTGATCACCTAATAAGCAAGCCCATAGTAGGTTTTTAATAAATGCAGGTTGATTGGCTGACTCCTCTCTTCCTTACCTAATAAATCTCCTTTAGAAAAATCCGACTTTGTCTTCCCTAAAACAAGGGAAGAATCCATTGATTCCCACCTAAGTCAAAATGATTAGGTAGAGTCCAAGTAATCAGAGCATCAGATCAAGACTTGGGACCCTGACAGGGGCAGAAGCCCACTCACATAAAGCTATGTGACCATAGGCAAGTCACTTCTCAAGGCTTCAGTTTCCACAACTGGAAATGAGACAATTGATCCATCAGTCCACTCACTATTGATCTATATCTCTTCTGTCCTTTCCGGCCACACTCCTTGGGACGGCTGTCTTCAATAGGTGCCTCTGGTCCTCAATCTCATCAATCACAGTTGCTCTCTCCAAAGTTACCAAGGATTTCTTAATTGCCACATCCAGTGGCCTTTTCTCAATAGTCATCCTTCTTGGTTGCTTTGCAACAGTCTGATGTAAAGATTCTCACTTCCCTAAGTATTCCTAGCACCACCCTGTCCTGGCTCTCCTCCCTCCTATCTGACCACTCCTTCTCAGTCTCCTTTGCTGGATGTTCATGTGGATCTTTCACAGGGCTCTGTATTATTAGATCCCCTTCTCTTCATAACCTTCCCCATCAACTCAAGGGTGATGATTCTCACATCTACTTATCCAGTTCTAACCTCTCTGCTAACTTCCAGTCTCACATCAAATCCAACTGATGTCCAGAATTTTAAATTCAACAGGTTCAAAACTGAACTCATTATTCCAGTTTCCCCAAACGATGCCCCCTTCCAAAATTCCCAATTACTTTTGAGGATGCCATCATCCTTCCAATCCTCCATCATTCTCAATTCCTCTTTCTCACTTCCTACGTCTAATCTGTTGCTAAGGTCTATTGAATTTCACTCCCACAGCATCTCTCAAATCCAACCCCTCTTTCCTTCTGGTCCTATCACCACCCTAGGGGAGGCCCTCATCACCCCATTCCTAGACTACTACAAAGACCTGCTGGGTAGTCCAGATATAAGTCTGTCCCCCATTCCAGTTCATTCTTCACTCAGTCCCAAAGCACAGATCTAACCACATTCTCAATAAACCCCAAGGGTTTCCTATCACCTCGAGGATTCAATACAAAATCCTGTAGAGTCTAAATCCTCTCATAACCATCTTCCCCATGGCTTTCTAGTCTCCTTGCATTCTACACTCCCCCCGTATCCTCTTCAATTCAGTTTTCTTATTATTACACAAACAATATAGCCCGTGCATTTTCTCGGGGTGCCCTCCCCTCTCTGTTTTGTTGTTGTTGTCTATTTTGTGAGGTAAATTTAGCCAGAGATTAAATGACTTGCCCATGGTCACATAGCTAGTGCGTATCAAGTGTCTGAGATCAGATCTGAACTCAGATCCTCTGGACTCCAGGGCCAGTGCGCTATCCACTAAACCATCCAGTGGACTTTGTCCTCCCTATCTGGCATACTTTCTCCATTCATCTCTACCTCCTGACCACTCCCTGGCTTCCTTTAAGGTGCAAGATAAAATCCCGCCTTCTAGAGAAAAAGTCTTTCCCAAGCTATCTTAATTCCAGATGAGGATTTCCACTTCCCTATGTTGATGATTTTCTGTTGATATGTGGATATAGCTTGTTTGTATGCCATCCACCACATTTGATTGTGAGCTCTTCAAAGACTGTTAGTTGCCTTCTCTATATCCCCAACTCTTAATATGATGTCTGGCACATAGTAGGAGCTTTAAAATGGTTACTGACCAAAGGAGTGGACTTGTCAGTGCCCTCCAAGACAGGGCAAACCATGATGGCTCAAGGCAGCCTGAGAGAAATGATTGTTAATGAATGACTTGGGGAGATCCAGAGTTCCCCACTTTTTCTAATTTTAAAGGGTCAGTCTCTTGGAGGATATGGTGGATAATGTGTTTGGACACCACACATTGGACACCACCACCAGCCATTGTGGGGCACAAATTCTTTGAAGAGACTGACTAGATTGCCCAAGGCTGGGAGGAACTTAAGACATAATCAAAGTTCAGGTCCAGTCCTTCAATGTAAACTTCATTCTCTTGGTAATTGTGAACCAATCAGAGTTGATCACCATGTTTTGAACACTCCTCTTCCAAAAAGACTTAGAAGCCCTGAACTTGAGTGTGGACTAGGAGAGAGAACCAAATGGTCTTTTACTAAAATGCTGGCATTACTGATAAAATGATTAAATTGTCCAGAAATTATGTCCCTTTTTAATTGCCAAAAAGCCCATTCCACTTTTACACACTCACATCTATCAGGGAGTTTTTTCCTAACATTAAGCTTATACTGGTCTCCTTACAACTATCACTCATTGCTCCCGTTTCAGGGCCAAAACAGGTCAAATGGAACTCTTTCTTTACATGATAGTCCTTCAAATACTTGGAAGAGAGCTTTCCTGTCATCCCTCCAGTCTTCTCTTCTTTATTAGGGCCATAACCAGCCCTTCAACCAATCCCCATATGGCATGGATTGATCATGGTTGTCCTCCCCTGGGAATTTTCCAGCTTCTCAACTGTGAAGTAGTCACTAAAAGGGAACATAAGCTGGATTTCAACCATCATGACACAAATTAGTCTCACCCTACTGATGAGGAGTTGTCGCCACAGTAATCCTGAGGGAGGAACTGAAACCTGTTTAAAGCCAAGAGACTCCCACGTCAACCAAACCATCTCTAACAGTCCTATTTCCTATAAATCAGGCCCTAGGATGAATTCTGGTAAAGGTAAATGAGAAGGATCTCTTCTTTGCACAGCATACCATTCACTTTAATAAACATATTTGCTCAATTCCCATCCCAAGTCATTTGGTTAGTTGGAATGATCTTGTTTGATACTGAAGGACTAGTAATAGTCACTCAAGGGTCCAGTTCCATTGGTGATCAACCAATTATGGTGCATAAATATATAAAGGAGTACTATTATGTTGAAACAAATGATGAAGGGGATGGCTTCAGAGAAACCTGAGAAGAGTTCTATGAGCTGGCAAAGAGAGAAATGAGCAAAAGCAGGAGGAAAAAGTAGATGACAATAACTCTGTAAGCTCAAACAACTTTGAAAGAATTAAGAATTCTGATCAACCCAATGGCCAATCACAAGGCAATGAATTCAAATGGCAAAATGAGACATTTCTTTTGGACTTGATCAATGTTGGGATTTATTTTGCTTGATTCAAGAGTTTTGATTTTCTCTTTTCCTCCAAAGAGTAATGAAAAAAAATTATTTTAATTGAATAAAAGAAGAAATAAAACTCTTGTGAACTTCCAGCTTTTTGTTAGACAATAATCTTATTCTCAGGATAAGTTTATTCACAGAATAATTTTTGAAAGATACACAAATATCTGGGCAGCTAGGTGGTGTAGTGGATAGAGCACCAGCCCTGGAGTCAGGAGTAGCTGGGTTCAAATCCGTTCTCAGACACTTAATAATTACCTAGCTGTGTGGCCTTGGGCAAGCCACTTAACCCCATTTGCCTTGCAAAAAACAAAAAAAAAGATACACAAATATCATTCTCAAACTTGTTTCTTGCTTTAGATTCGATTGTGAAGTGTCATTTACAAAAATGAGTTATTATAAATGAAATAGAGGGCTTATAAGCATGTTTTTAGTAAGACTGGGTCCATAGGCTTCCCCAAATAAACAAAGAGGTTCAGGACACACAGGGAAAAAAGTTAGTTCCTGCTCTAATGACAGAAAATAAGATTCAGAGAATTGCTCAGGTGTCACATGGAAACTCAGTAAAAGAAATAGCCTTGGTTCTACATCCTTTCCACTAAAGGATGCTCAAGTCATTGTATAGATTTGCTAAAACTAACCCAGACAGCCAGAGGTCACAGCCAAAACCATCAAACATGCCACCTGGGGCCTTCAAAGAGCAGTTTTCCTTTCCCTTTTATTGAAAATGTGACCAATGTGCCAATTCCAAAAAATATTCCAAAAAAACAAGTATTTCAGCCCATATATTCTCAGAGCACCAGAGTATCTTGGTAGTTTGGGGAAATGGACAGAGAGGCAAGAAGTGCTATAAAAATAGAGATTACTGGCATCCATTCTATGGCACCTAAAATGACCTAGAGGAGATTGGGAAATCTTGGCTGGGAGCCGGGGCAGCTGTCATGAACCCCGTGATGACCCAGTGTCAATCATGGCTACTTTTCTTTGGCCATCCTCTCACCCTTCTCAGATTGTTTCTTGTAGTCAGTGGCAGCCCAACCTGTGGTTGGATACAACCCCATCTTAAAACAAGTCAACAAGTCAACAACATTCAACATCAGTGCTTCTGACGTTGGTCAGCCAAAAAACATTTAAGCACCTCCTGGAGCCTGGGTAGCAGAAATGCTTAATGGACTTCTGTGGGGTGATGAGGTTAGGAAGCAGGGAAGACTTGGAAAGATGCTGACTGTCCACACATTCACTGTATCGTGAATGAGAGTTACCTAGGGGGCAGCTGGGTGGTGCAGTGGACAGAACACCTACCCTGGAGTCAGGAGGACCTGAGTTCAAATTCAGCCTCAGACACTTAATAATTGCCTAGCTGTGTGGCCTTGGGCAAGTCACTTAACCCCATTGCCTTGCAAAAAAAAGATACTCTGTTGTGGGGGGAAAGTGCTAGGTTTAAAATAGGGGCAAACTGGGGCTGGTATTCCACCTCTAACACCAGTTATGTGACTATTAAGTCACATAAATTCTCTAAACCTCAGTTGCTTCCATTGTAAATTGGGGATAATACCGACAGTAAGTCCACGGACATGCCTACGCTTCCCTAAGAGAAACATTTCCTTGGGGAGAAGGAAAAGGTCCAAGGGAAATACTACCCTCTACCCGGACCTCTCTTTCTACATAGTTGAGTATACTATCTACCAAGTAAAAGATAACTAAGGCTCAAACGTCATAAGGTGCATAAAGCATTTTAAGTGAATTTTAATGGGATCTGTGATTTCACGATATAAAAAACTTCAGATGAGAGAAATCCCTCTTCTGTCTGACACCTGCTCTTTGCCTCAGAACCCTAAGTTGCCTGGAGCACTGGAGCACTGGAGAATTAAGTGAATTGCTCGGGGTTATACCAGTACAAGAGAAAAACGGAATGGATCCCAGGGATTTCCTCACGAGCCAGGCTGCCTCTCTTTTGCAAACCTTAAAACCTAACATAAAGGTCAAGTTGACAAGGGTCCCACAAGGCAAAAAGCAAAATTGGTCTAACAAATCTGGCTCAGTCTTTAATCAGGGAAGAAAGGCAATTATCTTCTTTGGATTCAGAGGTCCTGAGTTCAAATATAGACTTTGCCCCTTCCTCATCTCTAAAATGAGGAGAAGGGCAAGGCTGAGATGGATGTCCCTTCCCCTCTAAATCTATAATCCTAAACTCCTGTCCCAAAGCAATACAGAACACCTTCTCCAACCCCCAAAAGACAAGGCTCAAGAAATACCCTCTTCTCTCTAGCAGACCAGGGTCCAAATTCCACCTTGGGCCCTTTCCATTCATATTTTTTTTTATCAAAGACTCCAATGAAGTCATGAGGTCAGCTTTTAGGTTCCACCTTTTAAAATCATGCCTTTCCACTTTCCCAATTTCAAGGACTATGACAGAGAATAAGACTATCAGGTTGCAGAAAAAGTTAAAGTTTTTTAAAACCCAGAAAAGGGGCAGTGGGGGGTGGGAACAAGGGATACCCAATGTGGCACCTTCCACCATACTTTAGAACACAATTTTAGGCTTGAGCCCATAAACTTTAAATATTTATATGTGCATGTGCATGTGCATGTGTATGTGCATGTATGTGTGTGTGTGTGTGTCCTTTTGCTCTCTGACAAATACAATGGGAAATGCACTGTATACAAAGTAGCAGCAAAATGGCAGGAAGATCAGCTGTGAGTCATCTACCATTTCTCAGCCATGCTGTGATCCAAGAGAACTCTGAAGGATTTATGATAAAGAACCCTATCCATCCCAAAGACAGAGCTGATGGTGTCTGAATGCAGATTGAAGGATACCTTTTTTTTACTTTATTTTTCTTTCTCTCTTTTTTTGGGGGAGAAGGGGGTTTACTTTTACACCATGAAGATTGTGGTGATGTTTTCCATACTACACATTTTTAATCTATATCAGTTTTTGGGGGGAGGGTTTTAGGGAGGCAATGGTGTTGTGACTTCCCAGATTTGAACCTAGGTGGTGCAATGCATAGAGCACTGGCCCTGGTGTCAGGACCTGAGTTCAAATATGACCTCAAACACTTGATACTAACTAGCTTTGAGACCTTGGACAAGTCACTCAACCCTGCTTGCTTTGCATTCAAGGCTATCTCCAGTCATCCTGATTTGTATCTGGCCACTGGACCCAGGTGGCTTTGGAGGAGAAAGTGAGCCTGGTGACTTATATCCCTCTCACTCACATCCAATTCATGTGCTTGGCATGGCATCACCTGCCTCGTGTTGCAGTCTTCTTCAAAAATGAAGAACAGGGATAGCTAGGTACTGCAGTAGATAGAGCACCAGACCCAGATACTTAATACTTATTTATCTGTGTGACCTTGGGCAAGTCACTTAACCCCATTGCCCGACAAAAAACAAAAGAAAAAAAAGGAAGAGAAGAGAAGAGAGAGAAGAGAAGAGACGAGAAAAGAAAAGAAAAGAAAAGAAAAGAAAAGAAAAGAAAAGAAAAGAAAAGAAAAGAAAAGAAAAGAAAAGAAAAGAAAAGAAAAGAAAAGGAAAGGAAAGAAAAGAAAAGAAAAGAAAAGAAAGAAAAGAAAAGAAAATGAAAGACAAACATATCAAGGAACTTGCTTTCACTTTCTCAGTAGGGAGGAGTCGGGTGGGAGGAAGGGAGAGAATTTGGAACTCGAGGTTTTTGAAGTGAATGTTAAAACTTCTTTTGGCATGTAACCTGTGGGAAAATAAAATAAAATAAAGTACATATATATATATATATATATATATATATATATATATATACATATACATATACATATACATATACATATACATATACATATATATCCTTTGATAAATGCATTTCATTTTTATATACATTTTATTTTTATTATATACATATATATATATATCCTTTGATAAATGCATTTCAGTAGAATTGTATTCCCTTGTAATTCTCTGTATCTCATTTTATGCACTGAAAAAGTCCTGTTGTGAGAAGGGGTTCATAAGCTTCAGTAGGCTGCCAGAGGACTCTATGACATAAAAAATTAGAACCCCCTGCTTTAGACAGCATCACAAGCTACATAGAAAAAGCTCTAAAATGTGAGTGCCATCTATTGGCAAAAATGATCCAAAACAAATGAAACTTTGCTGTACAGCCAACTACTGTAAACTCCGGGACAGGAAGATTTCTCTCAGCCTTGAGATCATCACCAACCAGTCTGCTTTGCTGAGGACCGGCACCTAGTGGTAAGAATCCTGAGTCCTAGGAGTCCAGCCTAGAGGGTGATGGGTTCCAAATGACAAGGACTCTGACTCTGAACCCCAGAGTAAAGCGTCACCTTCATCAGACCAAGAGTGGGCATCCCAGAAAGGTACAGGGTCACCTTGGCACCTCCAGAGACCACAGGGGTCCCTATGGCTACAGAGCTCTCCTATACCAGCTGACCTAAGGGCATCTCCAGCTCCTGGGGCACTAAGAATTGGGGCCCTGGTCCAACCTGGGAGTTCCCAAGTCACCCTAGTTCAGGCCTTGCAGCAGATAGATTGGGGAGAGTCTTCAGTCTGACATTTCAGCGGCCTACAGGATGGTTGTGAAGACAGAAGGGAGGGCTCCACCAGAGCCCCGGATGGGGATTTCATTTTCAGCCTCATCTTTTTATGGATTTTCTCACAGGCACATCCAGATTCCATCTCTATCTCTAGTCCATTGTGATTCCTTACAATCAACCAGTAAACACCTAAAAGTGTGACAGGCATCTGGGATGCCAAGCCAAAATGAAACTATCTTTGTCCTCGAGCTTGAAATGATCGGCACCATCTTCCCTCTGAAATTACATCTATTTCTTTGTATATAAAAATCTCAAGTTCATAGCTGTCTAGTCCCTCCTCCAGGTCAGGGTCAGGGCCTCTTCAGTAAACACGTGCAATAGTGCCCTAATACCTCTTTGCCAGGCCCATTTCAATAATATGCTTGTTCCTATGGGCCTGACTTCATGATTATTTAGCAATGCATATTATTATTCAGTTCCTATCTATAAAGTGCTTGGCAAATATCAAAGTATTGTATATGCTAGCTATAATTATTAATTTTGTTATTTTTTTATTCAGGAGGTGAAAGTAAACCCTGGGAATGAATGACTAATAAAGGAAGGCCAAGGAGAAATGTTTTAGAGGAGAAAGAGAGAATGGTGATTCAAGACACAGTGGAACATTAGTTTTGATTTGATTATCATTATTGGAGTTAGAACGGTGGGGTAGGAAACGCAAGTATTCCTTTGGCTAAAAAAAATAGCTACAACCTCACACTCTCAGATCAATAAATATGATTAAAAAGGACAAGGATCAATGTTGGAAGGGATGTGGGAAATCTGGGACACTAATGCATTATTGATGGAGCTGTGAAGTCATCCAACCTTTCTGGAAGGCAATTTGGAACTATGCCCAAAGAATAATAAAAATGTGCATACCCTTTGATCCAGCAATACCACTACTGGGTCTGTAGCCCGAAGAGATCACAAAAAAGGTAAAAAAAAACCATATAGAAAAATATTCACAGCAGCTCTTTTCATGGTGATAGAAATTATGAAGGGATGGGACTTCAGAAAAGTATAGAAAAACTTACATGAACAGTTGCTGAATGAAATGAACAGAACCAGAAGAACATTATAAAACTACCAAAACATGGGGTGATGGTCAACCATGATGGACTTGTTCATTTTAGCAGTACAAAACTCAAAGACAATACTTGTGATGGAAAATACTATCCATATCCAGAGAAGGAATTGTAGAGTTTAAATGCAGACCAAAGTTATTTTATGTATTATGTCATTTTTCTTTCTAATTTTTTTCTTCTGTGTGGATTTGATTCTTCTTTCACACCATGATTAATATGCATTTATGTTGAGCATGGTTATTCACACAGAGCATATAGTAGTTTGCTTTCTGTCAGGGGGAGAAAGGAAGGAAAGAAGGGAGAAAAATGTAAAATTCAAAATCTTTCCAAGAAAAATATGGTGAAAACTACCATTGCATGTTGTTGGGAAAACAAATAAATAAAAAATTTATTTAAAAAAAAAAAGATGGCATCGCACCTAATTTGGATCAAGGTACAACATGGAAACAAAGTAAAGACTGACAGATTGCATTCTGGGGGGGGAGTAAGATTGGGGGGAAACTGCAAAACTCAAATAATATCTTTACTAAAAATTAATTTAAAAAAGGATGGCAACAAGACTGAGGCTGAGAGTGTAACGAAACTGAATAACATCACAAGAAGCACAGAGAACCATACAGAGAGGTAGAATTGAAGGTATATAGATAGAAGGGATCTTGGAAGTCATCTAGTCCTATACTGCATTGTATAAATTAAGAAACTGAAAGGTTCTAAGAGTTAAAATGTGCTTGAGGTCATAAAAATTGTTGTTGTTTGGTCACTTCAGTCATGTTCTTGTGATTCCATTTGGGATTTTCTTGGCAGAGATTCTGAAGCATTTGCCATTTCCTTTTCCAGTTCATTTTACAGATTAGGAAAATGAGGCAACTTGTGAAGGGTTACATAGCAAGGAAGTATCTGAGGTCAGATGTAAACTCAGGAAGATGAGTCTTCCTGACACCATCCACTATACCACCTGGTTGCCCAGGTCACACAAATAGTAGATGGCCAACTTCAGACTTGAGGCCAGATCCTTTTACTACCAAGCCAACATGCTTCCTACTATACTATTCTGCCTCTCCTATAAACTGATTCAGAGGGAAGATAGAATAACTCAAGAACAACATACAAAGGGACCACAATGTCTGAACATAACATAAAAAGGCACCAGAATTCAGCTTATTATCTTGTACCCAACTTCAGGTGACTTACAATGAAACATGCTTCTCTCCTACTGGCAAGATGAGGGGACCATAGTGTGGAATGTGGTATGTACTGTTGGTCAAACCACTGTTTAACTTTACTTCTTTTTAATTACAAGCCTCTGCAAGAAGTTTAATCAGAAAATGAAAATGGTATAAAACAAGTCCACCAAACAAACATTAAAAGAAAATACCTGAAAAGGAACAAAGAAAGAGAAAGAGAGTACCCAAGCCCTTCTCAGGGAAGGAAAAATCAGTCAAATTTGTTTCACATTAAAGTAAAATAAAAAAATCTCGTTTTACCAATGAAAAAGTACTCTGTTTAATCCACAGGGAAACTTTGCATATTGATTGAGAAAAGGTGGTGGAAACTCTCTGAGTTAGGGTAAAGGCAAGTTGTTGGAATTGTTTTTCTATTCATACAAAAACTCAACTTAATGAGAAAAGACCACCAGAGTAAAACCTCCCTTGCCATAAGAAATAAGTGCCATCTGTTGCTCCTGGGTCAGTTGGCTAAGGAGGGGTAGAGCTGTTCTACTGTGCTGAAAAACTGATTGATCCTAAGTGAGTAAAGGAAGTGGGCGCAAGCTGATGACCTACCCCCCAAAGGGAGGATGAAAGTCATCCTCAAGAACACATGAGAAAGATGCATGGCTGTCATCTGGTGATAGCGAGGGAGGCCAGATGTGAAGCACTGTTGCTTCTCTGACACCACAGAATATGAGAAAGAATTGGAGGAGGGCCTCTGTTAAGCTGGGTGGGATTTGAGTTGTTTTTTCCTTGGACATCTATTGGCATTTTTGTCTTAATATCACCTAGATTCCCCCTGTAACCCTCCCATTCCTGTCATGGACGGTCATCCTTCAAAACAGAGAATTTTTTAAAAAGAAAATAAAGAAGTTAAAAAAGCTTTAAAAATACTTTCCCAAAAGACCAAAAAAATCTGACACCATAAGGCAATGTTTCATGGGTCCCAACCTCTACAAAGCAGTGGGGAGAAAGTATCTTTTCTTATGTCTTCTTTAGGGCCAACCGTGTTTTTTTTTTTAATAATCTGTACCCTTCATTTTTTTATTGTTCCAAAGCTGTGCTTCTTTGGATTTACATTGTGGCAATCCTTGTGCTCTTGTCTTCCCATCTGTGCTGACTTCACTTCCATCCTGGGGGCCATATCTTCCAGCATCGTAATGGTCCATCACATTCATGAACTACAATGTGTTTAGCCATTCCCCCAGCTGATGGGTATCTACTTTGGTTCCAGTTGTTTACTATGGCAACCAGGGCTGCCATAAATATATTAGTTCTAGGGCTTTGTCTTTTGGATAGTAACTTCCTTAGGGCAGTGGTTGAGTTGAGACTTGAAAGAAGATATGAAAACATAGAGGAGAAGGAAAGTGTTGTAGGTATGGAGAAATGCCAGAGGAAAGGCACAGAGATGGGAGATGGAGGGTCAAGGATAAGGGAGAAGAAGTGGGTCATAAAGCAAACCAGAAAGACAGGAAGCAACCAGACTGTGACAGTCTTTGCAAGACCAAAGAAGGACTTTGTCTGAGATCCTGATGACAATAGGGAGCCACAGGAGTTCAACAGTAGGAAACAGAGCATGGTCAGACGTGGGCAGCCAAGTCAAGGACAGATCGAAGTGAGGCAGGGGGAGCACACCATCAGACAAGAGGTGATGAGGCCCTGTACTGCCGTTATAACATCACAAGTGAAAGAAGGTCATTTATGAGAGAGACGTTGGAAGAAAAGCTCTGGAAATGGATGGGATGGAATGGACGGGGTGGCTGAGTGGACGATGACCCTAGCTTGTGGACCTGAGTCCCTAGAGGATGGTCATTCCATCGATAATAAGATGAAAGTTGGATTTCTAGGACAAAAAGACAATGAGTTCTGTTTTGGAAATGTTGAGTTTAAGATGCTTAGAGGATATCCTGAAAAGATGTAGCTAGGTGATAAAGTGAGTAAGAATGTTTAACTTGAACCAGAAAGGTCTAAATTCAAATCTTGCCTCAGATACTAATTGTGGAGATTTGGTCAAGTCACTTAACCTCTCAGTCTCAGTTTCTCCATCTGTAGGTGATGTTAATGATACCTCTCAGGGTTGCTGTGAGGATTAAATAATGTGCATGTACAGTGCTTTACAAACATACAAATTCTAATTGTTGCTGCTGCTATCTAGTTCAAGATGCCTCAAAGGTAGTTGGTAATGCAAGAGTGAAGCTCAGCTCACTCTAGGGCTAGAGATGTAAATCTAAGAATCATCTGCCTAGAGATAAAAAGAGAATTTGTGGGAGCTAATGAAATCACCAAATAAGAAAATAAAGAAGGAAAAAAGAAGAGGACCCTAGACAGAACCTAGGTAGAAAAACCCATTTATTGGGTGTGTGTTGGATGAAGAAATGGATGTCACGAAAACTTAAAGTGGAGAATGGAGTAGCCAGGGAGAGAATGAGATCAACCGGGCCACAGGTGAAGGAGTGTGTCCTCAGAGGTATTCTATGCTACCTCCAACCAATATATGGCATCTGTTAATGAAGTTCAAGTCCCAAAGATAGGGAAGCATGTAATGAGGTTGACCTAAGTGACTTGATATCCCAGGAGGAAAGCTCGGGGAAGAAGGGATGAGTCTGAAAAAAGGATCAGATTTTTTCTTAAAAAAAAAAAAGGAACAAGATAATGGTTATTTCATCCCAGTCACAACTCATATCAGCCAGTTGCACTTCCTCAGTCTAAATTTTCTCTCTCCTACTAAAGCAGACCCTTAGTAAATAGGAGCATCAAACAGAAAGATGGCAGCATGGGTGAGAAACAATGATTTCTTAATACATAATGGTTGAAAAACAAAGGCATTTATAAAACTATTTCCCAGTTTTTTGGTTTATTTTCAAATTTAAAAAAAAAGGATAGCTGGGATAGAGCACTGGCCTTGGAATCAAGGGCCTGAGTTCAAATATGACCTCAGACACTTGTTAGCTATGTGACCCAACACAAGTCACTTAACCCCAACTGCCTCAAAAAAAATGAAACAAAGAGCAAGCCTTGAAGTCTGGAAGACCTGGCTTTAGGTGCTGCTACTGCCTTCCACTGATTGTGTGATGCTGGGAAAGTCCCAACCTCTCCTATTGTAGGCAGCTCCCTAAAGGCTACACACTGCAGACAGGGTACCAGTCTGAAATAGTGGAGGAAGTATCCTCGCCTGGAATTTCTTTATAACAATGAAATCACAGGATCTTATTCCTATTGCCTGAAAACCCTAGCCTGTAGGTAGGTCAAGAAAAGGAAATCTCTGAACTATTACACTGCAGAGGATGTCATTATATTTGGGGGGCAAAGCATCATAAACCCAGAGCCATAACCAGCCTAACTATACTTGGGGCAAAATCAGTTGGAAGGACACAGGAACCCCACCATAGTGCAAAGGATGGTTCCATTGGGAGAAGAGACGGAGATGGTGGGGAGGGATGGTAGGAGGGTTGGAAAGAAATCAGAATGCTCCATGGATAAGGTCTTGCCAAGGGAAGCCTATCACCAGAGAATCCTAACCCTCACTCCACACAAAGGCAGCCCAAGGTAGGGAATTTGTGACAAAGAGACAATGGAGTAGGTAGCCAGGGGTGGAGATTCCCTGGAAACCTGAGGAAAATAGATGTGATTGATAGTAAGGAAACATGATCCTGATCATGTCTGTAGCCTGGGGCAAAGCCCTGTTAACCCATCCCAGTGAGAGCTCTAGATAAAAATGAACTACTGGCATAATTTGAATTATACCATTCAGGAAGGATGGCATTGGTACTAGATTTGCCTTTAATGCATACACAACACAAGAAGTTGTGGTGCATAGTGAGGTGGCCTCAAAGACACAAAGATCTAAGTTCATATAGTGCTACTGGTATAGTCTGGTTATGCATCCCTGGACAAATCACTTAACCTCTCTGTGTTCTATGACCATAAGTTGCAAAGAAGACTCCAACTCGCATTGGTGGAGGGAATCTCCTCACCTGAGAGCTCTATACTAATGAAAGAATAGGTCCCATACTTGTCCCTATTTGTATATATGCATATATATCCATACACATATATGTATAAATAAATATGCATATCTACACATATATTTCCAATTATTATAGAACACTGTATGTTGGTCTGGAACCAATGACAATGTTTTATATAATTCTAACCACAAGAAGTGAGAATTCAAATACATGTGGTCCCTTCAGAGATTCATTCTTTGTACCAATTGGGACCCAACTGTATTTTAACTCAATATTAAATCTACAGTCAATGCCAAATATGATTTCACACCAAAATGATTCTTACCTGAGAAAAGTTCAGTCCATTTAGAGGATGACACTGTTCTTCGACTTTCTCTACTGCCCCAGTGCGTTTCCTGAGGCGCTCGGCCTCCTGGGCAAGGTACAGATCTAACACTGGCACCCCTCGGGATTTGATGTCCACTTCAGTCAGAGAATTCACCATCAGCATCACCCACACAGGTCTCTTCCTCTCCCAATTCCCAGCGATGGCATTGAAAAGGTAATCAGCATAGAGGCCCTTCCCTCTCTGATCCGGAGTCATCCATGAGGGCATCATCAGCTTCACATAGTCCAGGTGTCGCTTGAGCCGGCAGTAGATGTCTTGGGGAAGGACATCCTGGAGGTTCTCGCCCTGTGGCAACATCTGGCAGCTGGTGAGGGCAGAGATGGTGTAAGGGTCTGTGAGATCCAGCTCAAAGTACACAATGCTACTCTGCTGGAAGGCCGCCTTGGAGTTTTCAGGAATGAAATCCCAGACCCGTGTGTAGGGCACATGGATTGTACCAAAAAAGTAGGATGGGGGGTCTCTCTTTATAGTCCATAAGAAAGAGTTCAACTCATTTTGCTAAAAGGCAAGGGAAACAGGAAAATCAATATGCAGTACCAACCATGGGGAGAATTAACCCTTCAGAGAAAAGTACATTTAAACAAAAAATAAATGAGAAGTCTAAAGTAGACACAAATGTTATACCATTGATAATCATACCTGATATAGTCTAGCACTTTAAGGTTTTCAAAGTGCTCTACATACATCATCTCATCAAATCCAGTAGTATAGGGAATAGACTATTATGAACCCATTTACTGATGAGCAAACTGAGAAAGGTTCAAGGTTTTTGGGTTATCAGTTATTTTTCAGCCTTGTCCATATCCACGTGACTCCATTTGTGTTTTTGGGGGGAAAGATACTGGAGTGGTTTGCCATTTTCTCCTCTGGCTCATTTTTAAACACAAAGAACCAAGGCAAAGAGAGTCAAGCAGTTTGCCTAGGGTCACACAAGCTAAAGCTAAAGTCAATTTGAACTCAAGAACATGAGTCTTCCTGATTCGAAGTCCAGTGCTCTATCCACTGAGTCACCAGGCTATCCTATCCAAGGTTAAGAAGTATCTAAGGAAGACTTTGAACCCTGGTCTTTCTTGACTCAGTCCTGCATCTCATCCACTTAACAATCCTGCCTCAACAATGAACTATTTACCAATTTATCAATCAACTATTAACAGACTGGGGCAATAGAAAAAGCAGAACAGTGTCATCCTCTGAACGAGCGGAACTTTTCTCAGATGTTCTTTCCACATTCTGCCACATAAAGCTTTGATCAAAGCCACTGGGGTGGTAGTAGGAGGAAAAGACAGAAAAAGGCTCAGTTTCAATTCTTCTCCTTGTCCGCATTTAATTGTTCACATGTTCCTAAGGGATGTATAAATTACTAGCAAGACACTTGAATAGTTTTCTTGTAGACATAGGCCTGTCACCATCATCCTTCACAAAAAGAATCACATCTATTGGCCAACGATAAAAACAACAGCAAACCTCCTAATATGTCATTTGTATGCCTTTATTCAAAGCATTCACACACACACACACAAACATAAGAACTTATTGAAAGTAATAAATTGGTTAAAGAGCAAAGAGAGTGTGTCAAAAAACAACTTATTGGTGATTCAAAATTATTGAATACCTTGTCTCAAAGTGCAATAACACTGGGAGGCAGAGTCAAGATGGCAGCAGGAGAAGAGCCTCTCCTAAGTGCTCTCTCCAAAATATTTTAAAAATCTTCAAATTATGACTCTAACTAAATTTTTTAAACAGAACCCACAGAAAGATCCAGTGAGACAATTCTGCAGCCCAGGGTAACCTAGAAAATAGTGGAAAAACTCTGTTCTACAGGGTTAGAGGGGGCGGCCCCTGCCATAGTAAAGAAACTTCAGACTCCCAGGAACAGCCCCAGGGTGCCTGGGAGTCATGGTTCCTGGCAGTAGAAGCAGTTTCCTGACCTGCACCCTAGGGAGAACCAAGCAAAACTTGGAAGATAAGCAGGTAGACTTCTGCCAGAATGAGCACGAAGCCCAGGCCCTGAGCTCAGTCGCAGCACTCAGCATGGCCCTGGCACTTAGCTCAGCCAGCCCTGCAGATTCAGGAAAGGGAAACAGGCCCCGCAGAGCTGGCAAGCAAGAGCCTCTAGGCAGCTGTGCCCTGAGTGCTCAGCCCACTGAAGGTAAAGGAAAGGAAGGAGACTTCCGAGGTCTGTCCTCTGTCCCTGTGCTCTGACCACATTGAGATCCTGATAGTAGTCTAGGACCCACATAGAACAGGGACCTCCCCCAACCCCCAGCCCCGTGGCAGAGGGCTGCGCTTGTGGCAGACCAGGAGAGCAGTCAGAGCCTCACACACTGATAACCTTGTAGGGGTGTACCAATAAAACTCAAAAGCTCAGGAAGCACCCCAAAACCAGGCACAGACTGGGGAAATGAGTAAGCAAAAAAAAAAAAAAGGAACCTGACCATTGTTAAATACTTTGCCTGTGATCCCAAGAAGGATCAAAACACTCAATCTAAAGATGAGGAAGCACAAGCTCCTGCATCGAAAGACTCCAAGAAAAACAGAAATTGGGATCAGGCTATGACAGAGCTCAAAAAAGATTTTGAAAATCAAGTAAGGGAGATAGAAGAAAAATTTGGAAAAAGAAACAAGAGAGACACAGGAAAAACATGAAAAAGAAGTCAGCAGTTTAGTTAAGGAGATCCAAAAAAAAATTCTGAAGAAAATAACAAGTTAAAAATCAGCTTAGGTCAAATGGATAAAACAGTTCAAAAAAGTTATTGAAGAGAAGAATGTTTTAAAAAAGCAGAATTGGTCAGATGGAAAAGGAGATAAGAAAGCTCTCTGAGGAAAACAAGTTCCTCAGATATAGAGTGGAGCTAAAAGAAGCTGATGATTTTATGAGAAATCAAGACACAATATTGCAACACCAAAAGAATGAAAAATTAGAAGAAAATGTGAAACATCTCATTGGAAAAACAACTGATCTGGAAAACAGATTCAAGAAAGATAATTTAAAAATTATTGGGGTACCTGAAAGTCATGATCAGGAAAAGAGCCTTGACCTCATTTTTAAAGAATTCCTACAGGATAGGGACAGCTAGGTGGCATAGTGGATAAAGCACCGGCCCTGGAGTCAGGAGTACCTGGGTTCAAATCTGGTCTCAGACACTTAATAATTACCTAGCTGCATGGCCTTGGGCAAGCCACTTAACCCCATTTGCCTTGCAAAAAACCTAAAAAAAAAAGAATTCCTACAGGAAAATTGCTCTGATATCCTAGAAGGAGAGAGCAAAATAGAAATTGAGAAAGTCTACCAATCTTCCCTGGAAAGAGATCCAAAAAAAAAAAAAAACACCCCCCCCAGAAATATTATAGCCAAGTTCCAGAACTCCCAAGTCAAAGAGAAAATATGACAAGCAGCCAGAAGGACACAATTCAAATATCATGGAGCTGCAGTCAGAATTACACAGGACTCAGCAGGAATTACATTAAGGGCACATGGGGCTTGGAATATAATATTCCAGAAGGCAAAAGAACTTGGAATGCAACTTAGAATCAACTACCCAGCAAAACTGAACATCCTCTTCCAGGGCAAAAGATTAACTATCAATGAAACAGGGGAATTTCAAATGTTCCTGTTGAAATGACCAGAGCTGAACAGAAAGTTTGACCTTCAAGTACAGGACTCAGGTGAAGCATAGAGAGTGGAGGAGAAGAGTAAATTATGAGGGACTTAATGATGATGAACTGTGTGTATTTTTACATAGAAAAATGATACTGATAATACTCATATGAACCTTCTCATTTAACAGAGCAGGTAGAAGGAGCTTTTATAGATGAAGCACAGGAATTTGAAGATATAATATGTTGTAAAAATGGAGTCAATGGCTAAAAGGGAAATGTACTGGGAGTAAGAGAAAGAAGAGGTGGAATAAACTAAGATATTTCATATAAAAGATATTTTTTGCAATGATATGGAAGGGGGAAGGCAAAGGGGAATGAGGGAACCTTCACTCTCATCAGAAATGGCTCAGAGAGGAAACAGCATACATACTCAATAGGGTATAGACATCTAGAGTAAAAAGGAGAGAAGGGGACGGGGGAAGGGGGACGTGGGTGATAGAGGAGAGGAGAGGATCATAGGAGAGAATAGTCAGAAATAACACATTTTCCTTTTTCCTTTTTTGCAAGGTGCTTGGATTGGGTAGCCTGTCTGGGACCATGGGGCCAAGTGGTTGCTGGGTCTCTGGGGTGCTTTGTGGGCTTGGGGCCTCTTGGCCCAGGGCCAGTGCTATGTCTACTGCACCACTCAGCTACCTTACAGCACATTTTAGAAGAAGAAACAGAGTGAAAGGAAAGAAAAATATATAATAGAGGGTAGTGGGGAGAAATGAATGGAGGGAATTACAATCAGCAAAAGCAACTGTGGAAAAATATGGAAGTAACTTCTGTGATGGACTTATGATAAAGAATGTGACCCACCTGAGACAGAGCTGATGTATCAGAACACAGACTGAAACACATTTTTTTCTCTTTCTTTTACTTTATTTCTCATGAGGGTCTAGATTTTTGTGGGGGAGGGGGTATTATGTTTACTCTTAAACAAGAAAATTTTAGTAATGTATAAATAAAGTCATATTAACCAAACAGAAACAAACAAGCAAACAAACCAGGAGGGATGGGAATTCAGGGAAGCATGGAGGGATTTGCATGAACTGGTTCTGAGTGGGATGAGCGGAACCAGGAGAACATTGTGCACCCTAACAGCAACATGGGGGGGGGGGGTGATCATCATCCTTGATGGACTTACTCATTCCATCAGTGCAACAATCGACAATTTTGGGCTATCTGTGATGGAAAGTAGCATCTGTAGCCAGAGAGGGAGTTGTGGAGTTTAAACAAAAACCAAAAACTATTACCTTCAATTTAGAAAGAAAAACATCTTATTATATAATTTTGCTATCTCTTATACTTTATTTTTCTTCCTTAAGGATATGATTTCTCTCTCATCACATTCAACTTAGGTCAGTGCATACCATGGAAACAATGTAAAGACTAGCAGACTGCTTTCTGTGGGGGGTGGGGGAGGGAAGCAAGAATGGGGTAAATTTGTAAAACTCAAAATAAAGAAAATCTTTCATTGAAAAAAATATAATAACACTGCCTTTTTTGATTAACAAAGCTTTTGATTCAGTTTTGCACTCATGGCTCATTCATGCATCACAAAGGTAGAAAAACAGACTAATAATGATGTCCACATGGAAAACTGTTTTCTATTTAAAACATGCTACTGACAGAACATGTGTCTATAAAACATGCCATCTTTCAGAGAAACCATTTAAGTCCATTGCAGCTCTGTCTACATTCAAATACATTTTTCTCTCCTAATTAGAACCAAATATGGCTTCCCAATTAAAAGAACCAAATCAAAATCTTAACAACCATTGATGACAACCATTTTCCACCAAAAAAACAAAAAACAAATTGAACAGCTCTTCATCTTGTGGGCTCTTTCTCCAGAGACATGAAAAATGTCATTGGATTCAATAAGATTAAAATTCTTAACATACTTCAAAGAAAGTTGGAGAATAATTTTTTTAGGTTTTTACAAGGCAAATGGGGTTAAGCATAGGTAATTATTTAGTGTCTGAGGTCAGATTTGAACTCAGGCCCTCCTGACTCCAGGGCCGGTGCTCTATCCACTGCTCTACCTAGCCACCCTGAGAATAAATTTTTTAAGCTTGAATTTGGAAGTCATATTGAACTAAGGAATTATGATGATAGCTGGTGCCAAATAATTTACAATTATTATCTCATTTGTCTCACAGCATTCCTAAAAGGAAGGCACTATTATTAACCCCATTTTCCAGGTGAGAAAACTGAGGCAAACAGAGGTTAAGTAATTTGTCCACTCCAGTTAAGTCCAATGCTCTATCCATTATGCCACCTAGCTGCCCCATTGAGTGAAGATTACACCTACAAAATTTTCATCTCCTCCAAGTATACAAGCATAAAGATATTAAGGAAAGGATTTTGCCTGAATTCATTAAGAGACTAGATGGTTTTCTGAAATCAAAGTTAAATGAGAAGAATACATTTAAAGCAATCAACAGTTGTGCAATATCAATCTTTTTTAGGGGTTCTTTTGCAAGGCAAATGGGGTTAAGTGGCTTGCCCAAGGCCACACAGCTAGGTAATTATTAAGTGTCTGAGGCCGCATTTGAACTCAGGTACTTCTGACTCCGGGGCCAGTGCTCTAACCACTATGCAACTAGCCGCCCTATATGCAATATCAATCTTACTGTACACTTGAGGGACTGAAAAAATGGATCATAACAGAATTGAAGAGTCCTAAGTAAAGGTCATCATAGTATCAGCAAAACATAGGACCCATTATCCCACGACAACTACAGAAGGATTAGCATATCCTGACCACAAAAGAGAAAGATGACTGAAAGACATTCTTAGAGTATAAGACAAATGGGTAGAAAACCCGCAAAAATACTTTTGGAATAAGCAGACATCACTTGACAAAACAACAGTAAAGATTGATAACAGGAACATACCACTGGACTGTCAAAGTTGTCTACCTTCAGATATGTTCTGTGAAAGAACTAAGATGCAAGAATGGAATCAAAAGATTCTCCACGGGCAGTGTCATTATGGCCTAAACCAATATGTTGACAAATAAATGACTGAATCATGTTGATTTATCTGTGGAAACAGAGGATTTTATGACTATAATTTAGGATCAGGTCATTGCCAACAGAAACTACACAAAGATTCTTAAGAAGTCCAGACCAAAAATAAATCAATTTTGTATTTCTCCAAGAGAATAGAAAGGAAGAAATCAGTTACCTTCTCCCTACAAGAAAATGGATTAATAATTTATTATTCCAAGCTATAAGAATTTTACACCTACTGAATACCTTAAAAACTAGTCATACAACAGAATGTCTATTTTTCATAGCCTGGCAAATTCCCATTCTTCTTTTCATTTTTATTTAAGGCAATGGGGTTAAGTGACTTGCCCAAGGCCACACAGCTAGGCAATCATTAAGTGTCTGAGGCCGGATTTGAACTCACGTCCCCCTGACTCCAGGGCCAGTGCTCTATCCACTGTGCCACCTAGCTGCCCCTCAAATTCCCATTCTTAATGTATATCTTCAAAATATCTTGAAGATAAATAAAGAGAATGATAATAAATAGAATCACAGACCTATTTCCTCAAATCACCTGGACATTACCCTGATTCATAAAAACTTGGGGAAAATCTTTTTAATAGATATTGCCCTCCCATCAATGTGACAGCAGAGCGAGGCAGAGATATACAAGAGATACTGCAACAGACCTTATTAACAAATTGGATATAACAGAATGAGAAAGGAGGGATCAAGTTGACACCCCATAAAGAGAACCTGGGAAGAGTGTGGTGCCCTCAGCAAAATAAGGAGGTTAAGAAGAGGAAGACCTGAGTTCAAATCTGACCTCTAACACTTACTAGAGTGTGATCTTGGGCAAGTCACTTAAAACTGTTTCTTCATCTATCAAATGAGAGCCATCTCCAAGGATCCTGATTCACATCTGGCCACTGGACCTAGTGAAAAGAGTGAGGCTGGTGGCTTAACACAACACCCCCTCACTCAAATCCAATTCACTTGCTTGCCATGGCATCACCTCCCTAATGGCAAGGTCTTCTTTAAGGAGGAAGGACAAACAACATCAAAAAAAGATAAGCTCCAGATCCTAATCATAAGAACAGTTCACATTTCCAAAACACTTTTAAGGATTGCAAATCATTTTACACGAGTTATCTCGTTCTGGTAGGTCCTATTATTATTAATTCTCATTTTGCAGATGCGGAACCTGAGGCTGAAAGGTTCAGTAACTTTCCCAGGGTTATAGGGAGGCAGGATTCAACTATGATCTTCCTAACAATTAGCTGCCAGTCCCCCTCTCAGGTCTCCTCAGCTGCTTCTCAAACTCATCTGCATCTCCTGGAAATGCTAAAGCTCAGCCCATCCCCATGTGTCTTCTGTAAAAATCTGCTCCACCTTTGGCCCAGTTCAGGAATGGTTTAAATTATTCCTAGGTTGGCTTCATTCTCAATGTCTCACTATCATGTCTACCTCCTGAAAGAAGAACACCCTACTCTTGGTCCCAGATTTCTCCCAGCCCTCCATCCATCTTCCTTTCCTCCCTCCCTCCCTCTGTCCTCCCAAGACCACAAAGATAAGAATTTTGTTGACCACAAACTGAACCAACATTTCCACTGAATCCCCCTTTTTTTTCAGCCCCTCGAAGTTGAGGAAAAATTCAATCCCCTCCCTGTTTTGCAATCTACTAATAAAACTTATGAATAAAATTAAAAACAAGCCTGAATGTGGAAACCTAGCAGGCAGTTTAGGGGGAAATAATACCAAAAGAGGGTCCTAAGCTGGGATCTGGTTAACAGGCTCTAGCCAAGAGGCAGAAAGGTCACCTGGAGGGCAGGTTAACCATTACCCTGTCCATCCAGGCCTCCTCCAGCCCTTTCCTCCAAAAGCCCCTTCAGGATCGTTGTTTAAATTTGGAGCTGAAACCCTCCAACTCCACCCTGGAATGAGGCTAACTAGTCTAAAGGCATCATGCCAGATTTCTAAACATCTAGTGTTCTGAAGGCCTAAAGGAGAGGGGATGTTAATAGAAAATGATCTGAAACCAGGGTAAGGGCGGCTCTCAGCAGAAGAGAGAGCCCCAGTAGGGAGACTGGACAAGGGACTGGGGCCAGCAACAAAACGGAGAAACTTGGGGACTATAAAGGATTTTGGGGTACTCCTTTACAACTGAGAAATCTCAGGCCCACGGTTGAATGACTGAAATGCAAGGTCATATGGCCGATAACCTCGGAACCAGGACAGGACGATTCTGGACCAAGCATCTTTTCCCGCTGCACTCCACTCATCAGCCCCGATTTTCCTCTTCAGGAGGCTGTAGTCTTTGGGCCTCCGGAGTCAGGGAGAACTGGGTTCAGATCCAACCTGTTATCTGTGTGATCTTGCAGCAAATGGTTTGATCTTCCTGAGACTCAGTTTCTTCCTCTGTTAAAAGGATTGGTTCTCCTTTGATAAAGGTGAAGTTTTCTGACTAATCTGGTCCCCTTCCAATACCCCAAAAATCATTCACTACCGGGACTGCTAGGAGTCGGGGATAAGAGCTGGCTCCAGAGTCAGAGGTCCTGGGTTCTAGGCTCATTCGAGTAACTGCCTGCAAAGTATTTCTTTCCCTTCTCCAAGCCCGGAAGGTTCTAAAGCTTGGAAGATGAAAGAGGTTGGAGCGGCTGCGCTCTGGGCGCCCCTCGGAGTCCTTTCACTTAACGTCTCTGAAGTCCGAGGGGGCTGGACCCAAAGAACTCCGAAGGTGCCTTTTCCCCCTGTGGGTCACTGGCCAGGAGGGAAATTGTGGCCGTCGAGGCTGGGTTGTGTCCGGACTGTGAGAGGCCAGAGCCGTGGGGCTCAGGGAGTGTCTCGGACATGGATGACCCGGAGCTGCGAGGTGTAAAGGGCGGGGGGCCCACACGCACGCAAGCCCAGCACCCCCGAGCCCTCCCTGCCGCTCGCGGGCTCACTCTCCAAGCCCCGGGCTCCCCTAGCCCTTCCCCCTCGGCTGAAAAGAAGGGGGCTCAGCAGGCAGCCAGATCAAAGGCGCCCGGCACCGCGGGGGAAGTCACGGCTCGCAGCAGCGCCCGGGGCCGGGGGCGCCCTGCCGCCAGCACGGGGGGCAGCCTGGGCGCGGGCACCTGGGAGCTGCCTGTCCCTGCTTAGGCGCCCCCAGCCGGGTGCCCAGGGCCAGCACGAACGAGCGGCCCCTCACCCTGAAGGGCCCGGGGGGGAGCAGGAAGCGGAGAGGGAAAGTCGGGGAGAGTCGGGGAGAGTCGGGGGAAAGTTAGGGAAAGTCGGGGGAAGTCGAGGAAAGTCGGGGAAAGTCGGGGAAAGTCGGGGAAAGTCGGGGAAAGTCGGGGAAAGTCGGGGAAAGTCGGGGAAAGTTGGGGAAAGTTGGGGAGAGTCGAGGAAAGGTGGAGGCGGGGGCGGGGAGGGGAAACTGGCAGAACAATGACTCCCCCCAGCCCCGGCTGGCCGCCCCCCACACCTGGCGCTTGGCTTGGAGGCGCTCGGGAAGGAGGAGCAGCCGGCCCTGGCGCCCCAAGTTCCCGCTGCCGGCCTCCCCGCTCTCCTCCTCTTCCTCGCATCACTCTCTCCCCTTCTGTCCTCTCCACTCTCCCTGCTTCCTTCTCACTACTTCTCTCCACCTTCCTCCTTCTCCCCTTCCCCTTCGTTTCCTTTCTCTTCCCCCTTTTCTTTCCCCTTCCTTCTCATTCCCTTTGCCCTCTTCTCCTCCTTTTCTTACTTCTCCCTTTCTCTTCTTTTTTTCTTCCCCTTCCATTCTCCTCACCCCCATCCCTTCTTCTCTCCTCTTTTGCTTCCTTCCCCTTCTCTTCCCCCTCCCCTCCTCTCCTCTCCCCTCCTCCCTCCCCTCTCCTCTCCTCTCCTCTCCTCTCCCCTCCCCTCCCCTCCCCTCCCCTCTCCCTCCTCTCCTCTCCCCTCCTCTCCTCTCCTCCCCTCTCCTCTCCTCCCCTCTCCCCTCCTCCCCTCTCCCCTCCTCTCCTCTCCTCTCCCCTCCCCTCCCCTCCCCTCCCCTCTCCTCTCCTCTCCTCTCCTCCCCTCTCCTCCTCCTCCCCTCTCCCCTCCTCCCCTCTCCCCTCCTCCCCTCTCCTCTCCCCTCCTCTCCTCTCCTCTCCTCTCCCCTCCCCTCCCCTCCTCTCCCCTCCCCTCCTCTCCTCTCCTCTCCTCTCCTCTCCCCTCCCCTCCCCTCCTCTCCCCTCCTCTCCCCTCCCCTCCCCTCCTCTCCCCTCTTCTCCTCTCCTCTCCCCTCCCCTCCTCTCCCCTCCCCTCCCCTCCTCTCCCCTCTTCTCCTCTCCTCTCCTCTCCCCTCCTCTCCCCTCTTCTCCTCTCCTCTCCTCTCCCCTCCTCTCCTCTCCTCTCCTCTCCTCTCCTCTCCCCTCCCCTCCCCTCCCCTCCCCTCCCCTCCTCTCCTCTCCTCCCCTCTCCCCTCCTCCCCTCCTCCTCTTCTCCTCTCCTCTCCTCTCCCCTCCTCTCCCCTCCCCTCCCCTCCTCTCCTCTCCTCTCCCCTCCCTCTCCTCTCCTCTCCTCTCCTCTCCTCTCCCCTCCCCTCCCCTCCCCTCCTCTCCCCTCCTCTCCTCCTCTCCTCTCCCCTCCTCTCCTCTCCTCTCCCCTCCTCTCCTCTCCTCTCCTCTCCCCTCCCCTCCCCTCCCCTCCCCTCCCCTCCTCTCCTCTCCTCTCCTCCCCTCCTCTCCCCCTCCTCTCCTCTCCCCTCCCCTCCTCTCCTCTCCTCTCCCCTCCCCTCCCCTCCTCCCCTCCCCTCCCCTCCCCTCCTCTCCCCCTCCTCCTCCCCTCCTCTCCTCTCCTCTCCCCTCCTCCTCCTCTCCCCTCCCCTCCCCTCCCCTCCCCTCCCCTCTCCTCTCCTCTCCTCTCCTCCCCTCCTCTCCCCTCTCCTCTCCTCTCCTCTCCTCTCCCCTCCTCTCCCCTCTTCTCCTCTCCTCTCCTCTCCTCCTCCTCTCCCTCTCCTCTCCTCTCCTCTCCTCTCCCCTCCCCTCCCCTCCCCTCCCCTCTCCTCCCCTCCCTCTCCCCTCCCCTCCTCTCCTCTCCCCTCCTCTCCTCTCCTCTCCCCCTCCTCTCCTCTCCTCTCCTCCCCTCCCCTCCCCTCCCCTCCCCTCCCCTCCCCTCCTCTCCTCTCCTCCCCTCTCCCTCCTCTCCCCTCCTCTCCTCTCCTCTCCTCTCCTCTCCCTCCCCTCCCCTCCCCTCCTCCCCTCCTCTCCTCTCCTCTCCCCTCCCCTCCCCTCCCCTCCTCTCCTCTCCTCCCCTCTCCCCTCCTCTCCCCTCCTCTCCTCTCCCTCCCCTCCCCTCCCCTCCTCTCCTCTCCTCTCCTCTTTTCTCTCCTTTCTCTCTCCCTTCCTCCCCGTTTTTCTCCCCTCTCTCCCCCCCCTTCCTCTGCCCCTCCTCTTCCTCCGACCACTTACTTGGGTCCCGGCTTTGCAGGCATCCCCCGCCGGGGCCGGGGCCGGGGCCGGGGCCGGGGCCGGGGCCGGGGCCGGGGCCGGGGCCGGGGCCGGGGCCGGGGCCGGGGCCGGCTTGGAGGCGTCTCCGGCCGCGGGCAGAAGGAAGAAGGTGTGGAGGACCAAGCTCCAGGGGCTCATCCGGCCCATCGCGGCTCGGGGGGCTGCGGACGGGGTGCCCCCCCCCCCCCCAGCGCGGGGGTGCCGGGCTGGCCGGCCGCTCTCAGTCCCCGGCCTCCCCCTGCCCCGGGGCCGGGGCGGCCGAGCCGCCGAGGGGCGCCCAGCCCGCCATGGCGCAGAGGAGAGGGGCGCGTCCTCCGCGCCCTCCGCGCTCCCCTGGCTCGCTCACTCACTCACTCACTCACTCACTCACTCTCTCACTCTCTCGCTCCTCTTTTTTCTTTTTTTCCTTCTTCTTCTCTTTTTGTAATTCCGAGCGCAGCCTCTGGATGGAGGTACAAAGTCAAACTCCGGCGATTGGCCACGTGAGGCCTCTCCCCCAAACTTCCTCCCCTCCCCCGCCCGCCCCAGCCCTTGGGGGCCCCCATTCATCTGGTCTGAGCCTCTCGGACTCGTCCCCACGCCCAGCCCCCAAAGCCCCCTGCCACCTCTCCGCGAAGCACTCTCCATTCCAGAACATTTAAAGAACAAAACCAAACGGAACGAGCCATCGGTCGGACTACAAACTTGCGAGCTGGACTCGGGCCGGGGGGCCCGGACCCCCGCCCCGACCCCGCTCCGCGAGGGTCCTGAGCAGCTTGGAGACGCCGTCACGTGCCAGCCGGGGAGCCTTGGAGCCAGACAAGTGGACAGAAAGAGGGGGCCCCTCAAAGGAGAGCTGGGTTCCGAGCTCCCGTTTACGTCTCAGGACTCTTTGGGGGGGTCGTGGACCCCTTCTCAGAAGAATATTTTTAAATGGGTAAAATTAACAAGGACGCCGATTATATTGAAATCAAAATAGTAAATAGATGGATGGGTGGGTGGATGGGTGGATGGACGGGTGGATGGACGGACAGACGGACAGACGGATGGATGGGTGGATGGATGGACGGACGGGTGGATGGATGGATGGACGGGTGGATGGATGGACGGGTGGATGGGTGGATGGACGGGTGGATGGATGATAGATGATTGATGATACATGGATACGTGGATAGTGGATACGTGGATAGTGGATACGTGGATGGATACATGGATATATGAATTGGATACACGGACGAATGGATAGATAGACAAACAGACAGTACACTCAATGCAACAAAATTGTTGGGGGAGAGGGGGACGGTAAGGAAGAGAAAAATAAAAGCTAGTTAATTGGTGGCACAGTGGATAGAGAGACCAGGCATGGAGCTGGAAAACTCATCTTCCTGAGTTCAGATCTTGCCTGGTCAAGTCACTTCACTTTGTTTGCCTCAGTTCCCTCATTTGCAAAATGATCTGGAAAGGTAATCAACAGACTACTCCAGTATCTTTGCCAAGAAAATTGTCAAATGAGGTTACAAAGAGTCAGACACTACTGAATAACCACCATCATTGAAATAAAAGGGTATCCCTGCCCTCGAGAAAGAAGAGATTTGGGCAACCCAATTCAAAAGCAAGACTTAGGAGGAAATGTTTCAGGAGGCGGCCACTTGGTGGTTCTTGTCCCATGACAGCCTTGATTCTGGAAGAAAACCATGACATCAGGGAGGTGATGCCATGACAAGCACATGACTTGGATTTGAGTGAGGGGAGGCCATGCTAAGTCCCCAGCCTCACTTTCTCCTCCAGTCAGTGACCAGATATGAATCAGGATGGCCCTGGATGCCAGGCAATCAGGGTGAAGTGACTTATCCAGGGTCAAGTTAGTGGCATTGACGTGATGTCACCACATTTGAGACAAATCACAACATGCCTGACTGGCTGACCAATATGAGTTCAGAAAGCTCTAGCACAGGTGGGCCACAAAACATCCATGTGAAGATCTGGCATGAAGACCTTCAGGAAGGGGTCAATGACAGTTGTAGAAGTCAGAATTTGGAAGAGACAGTATTGGCCCTCTAACACATGGGAATCTCTCACTGGAATCTGCCCGAACTCCAATCTTGCTTCAGACACGAGCTGTACAAAGGAAGCACATTACTTAACAGCTCTCAAACTCAAAGGATCAACAGATAGAGAACTGGAGGAAAATTTAGAGGTCACTGAGTTCTTACAATCCCTGATTTTACAAATGAGGAAACTGAGGCATGAGAGTGTGAGTGACTTGTGATGGGTCATACATCCAGCAAGTGAGGTAGCATTTGAACCCAGGTCTTCCTGACTGAAAGGTAGAGTACCAACTATCTGTCTTTTTGCTATTCTTTATATCCCTAGGGAGATATAGAAAAGTCACTGCTTTAAACAGCATTTTGATATTGCCAAGAACATGCCCACCTGCATTTTTGAAGGCATTTCTTCACAAGCATTTCCTTAACTGAATGAAATCATAAGTTCATCCCCTTCCCTCTTCCCCTTTCTCCAAGTTCAGCTTGGATCCTTAATGCTGGGATTCTGCCCAGGTCTGCTTCTGGCCACACGGTGCCTTTGGTGGACCCTAGGATTTCTAGTTGGAAAGGACCTTAGAGATCATTTTAAATGACAAGACAAAGGTCCACAAAGACAAAATATTTCTCCTTGTCTGTTTCTTGAACTTTTCCATTATTTTCCCCAGCTTTCTTTTGAGCTTTGACTACTTGCTCCCTATTCAGGGGATGCTCTGGCAGCAGTCACATGCCCTACAACAAACAAAAAAGGGAACAGTCCTACTAAGGCTGTTGTGTCTGTTCTCTGAGGTTCAACCTAAGTTCAAAGAGGCTTGTACCAGGGAATGAATTTTGAGAGGACCTCACTAAATCATTAAAGCCTTGTGTGAAAGGGGTCGTTCTTTGCACCAGTGAAGGCAGACACAGATTTCTCAGGCAATCAACATATTATTATTTAAGTCTATTGTGTGAATCATTGTATTTGCCTCTAAAGATAGATCCAAAATTAAAGCAATACCTGCCCTCAAGAAGCTTCCACTCTATTGGAGTATCAAAAAAAAAAAAAAGACAGAATGACTGTCAATGCAGGATATTATGAAATCCTTTTCTGAAAAGGAATGTTCTAACTTTCCCTAGAGACTTCCTAAGTATTTCCCAAGTAAAGCTCAATTTTACAGACTGTGGTAAGGATACATTTTCAGGTTTCCCCTTATATGAAGAAACTATTTTAGAGTTAGGAGATCAATGGCAGAACACCTGGTTCAACCTCCTAATTCTCCAGGGATGGCACCCCAGCACCCTTGTTCCTGCTGTCATTCCCAAGTATTCCATTTCCATGACCAAGAACTTGGGAATTCCTTTATCTGATCATAGTGGCTTATTGTTCCAGCTCTCTTAATGCCAGTTCCTCCTGAACTATTCTCCATTTTGGCAGCAACCAATCTGTCTACCCCTCAGAAGTGTCCCAGGTCATCACCTCTGCTCTGGCTACACTCCTCTCGTCCCAGTCTGCACTCCTTAAAGAACCAGATGGAATGCATGTTACCCTCTACTCATGAATGCCTTGCTCATCATGCTATGCCAATAACCCCAGGTCCAGATCACTCTTACCTTCTCTACCTTCTCTATTCCTTCTCATATGGTGCTCAAAAAGACAAGAGAAAATTATACATCCCTACTGACTAAATCCTCTATTCTTATTTCAACTGAGCCGTCACCACTCATTGATTCTACTGTAATACTCCATGGCTGTGCAAAACCTTTTTTTCCCTCATTTTCAAAGTACACAGAACACTGGACCAGGAGTCAAGAAGACCTGAGTTCAAATATAGCCTCCTGAGTGACCGGCCCTATGCAAGACACATAACCTGTTTGCCTCAGTATCTTTAAATGTTAAAAAGGTATAAAAGCTCAGATCAGATGAGGTAATATTAGTAAAGTGATCAGCCCTGTGGGCCTGGCCCATTCAGTCCACCTACACCCACTTATACAGGTCAAAATGTGATATTGAGCCCAGCAAAAACTAACAAACCACTTTCTAGCACACAATATCTTCACAAATGAAGTAGACTAGTTTTTCTTCTGGAGATTAATATAAAATGTTAATATATAATATAAATATAATAATATAAAAATAAAATATATAAATATAAAATAAAACCAAAGAAAAACCAATCTTTTTTTAAAAATGAAACTACTCTTTCCAAAGTTGCCAGTGATCTTTTAATTATTGAATCTAATAGGTTCCTGTCAGACCTCAACCATTTTGATATCTCTGTAGCCCTGATCCCGCTGGCTCCCCTCTTCTCCTAGATTCTCTCTCCGATCCCCTCCTAACTCATCAGGTTCCATCACTATGCTGATGGTTCCAGATCTCTCTATCTTGCCCTTGTCTTTTTCTCCTGACCTCATCTCATATGTCTATTGGATACCTTGAATGAGTGGCTCCCGGCTACTTCTTGGACCAAAAGGAAAGTCGATAGTTTGGCATTTATATGCTTTTCATGGGGCAGCCAGGTGACACAATTGATTGAGTGCTGGGCCTGGAATCAGGAAGACCTAAGTTCAAATTCAGCCTCCAACATTTATTTGCTATATCACTTAACCCTGTTTGCCTCAATTTCCTCATCTGTAAAAATGAGCTACAGGAGAAAATGGCAAACCACTCTGGTATCTTTGCCAAGAAATCTTTGAATGCAGTCGCAGAGAGTCGAATAAACTATACACAACCTCTCTTTCACAGCCTGAAACCTTCTGATCTTCCCAGTCTTCTTAAACATGACTCCCCTCCACATACTCCAGTCAGTTCTCACTATTTCCTACTCTCTGTAAACGCCATTTCATCTCCTCTCTCCATGTGCTTGTCTTGGCAGTTCCCCATACCTAGGATGCATTCTCTTTTCACTTTTGCCTCTCATCAAACCTTTTCTTTTTCAAAACTCAGATGAAGTTTGAGAATGCCTTTTGGTGCTCTCCCCTCCAAACATATTTTGTATTCACTTTTCTCTCTTCATGTCATTTCCCCCAGTTGATGATAATAAGCTCCTTGAGGGCGAGGATTGTTTGTATTTTGTTTTTGACTCTAGTTGGTCTTTCTGAGTTTATTGTATGTTTGCCTTCTGCTCACAGTCCACATTTCAAACAATCCTATTTTCTGCATGTGGAATTCCATTTCCTATCTCTATGTCTTTGGACAAACCATTCCCACACCCCCAAGGGAGAGGAAAGAGTCAAGAAAGCCTCCAAGGTTTGTGTTCCTGGTGACCTAAAAGGATGATTCTGCCCTCAACAGAAATTGGGAGTCTTAGGTTTGAAGAAAATCCAATGCCACCCAGACTTGGCACTGACCACCAATTCTCTTTGGACTTTCACCTTTGAATGGACCTGGTTCATTAACCACACCTGTCCCCATTTTTCCATCTCAAGTAATGCCCCAAGAGGAGGCACTTAACATTTCCAAGTTCTAAGGGTAACCTTCATATGGGGAGAGGGTGCGACATACTACTGCTCCTGACTCTAGCCCCTCAACCACACATCCCCACTCTGGTACTGAGGAAAGAGGACCTCAGTTCAAATGGCATTTTCTTAGTCAAGTTACTTCACCTGCCTGATCCTCAGTTTCCTCATCACCTTAGAAAACTTCAAAGCTCCCCTCCATACCCATGACTTTATCATATAACCTAATATCCATTCTTGCATCAACTCTCCACCCCCAACTATGGTAAACTTTCAAACACATCTTTTCATAAATTCCCACACAATCACATAAATGTGAGTTAAGTGGGCAGTAATTAGCATCCCTCACCCCAGATTCAAACTTGACCTCAATTGTATTTTGGCATTGAGAATTTCAGTTGAAAAGTAGCCAATTATCTGGTTAAAAAGTGTCAAGCCTGGGTCATCCTCCCATTCCCCATCAAAATATATGCCATTTATTTTTTAATATAATTGGAGAAAGGGAAACATAAAAACGGAGGGAATTTTTATTATAACCACAGCTTCCATCCCCAACCTTATTAACTTAAGTTTTATTCATCATTCCATAGTTTTATTAACATGGGCGCTTGGCAACATATTCCTTTATTACTATGGGTAATGCATACCTATGTATGTGTATATAGCTTACATATGTATACACATCCACTCACATATATAGCCATAAAATTTGACCTCTTGGCTAACATTCCATGAATTTTTCTTAAAAGCAAAGTTTCCATGCCATCAAAAACATTTGGAATGCTTTCCTTATGAGATCTGATAATTTTCTATAAATGTAAGTTTCTAGATTTTCTATAAATGCAAGTTTCAAGAAGTCCTTGGGAAGGAATCTACAAGTATTGGGAGGGTGGGAAGGGAAGGTATGGTATGCAGGATATTAATTTTAAATTTGCTCATTTCCAGGAGTTGGTGTCTTAATAGTTCTTCCAAGCCTTCGAAATCCACAGGATTATGTCTATCTTTGAATGCACAGTTGCCTAAGATCAGTGGGGAACAAACACCCATGAGAGGGTCTATGGACTTAGACTTATTCAGTGGTGGAAGATGACTTGCTTCTCCTACTCTACCAAGCAAGTAATGACAGCTCTGTCTCACATTTGGCCAAGAAGGAAAAAGATGAGAGATAAGCTGGCAGACTCTTTGGTTTTGAAACTCAGATCTAATTCAATACGTCTGGGTCATCAGTTCTATCTCTCCAGTCAGAAGACTTTGCTAGCTCAGTCTATCAACCCTCAGATTTTCATGGCCATACACCAGTTCCCCAAAATTCTTTGTTGAATTCAAACCAGGAAGGGAATATATGAGCATTCTCTGTATCCTCTACAAGGGTAAACTGAGCATTTTCTAAGGACTGGGTCTTCCTTGGTCAGTGCCCCCCAATAGAGCCATATTAAAGAAGCAGTGTGGAAGACAAGCACAATAATACACCAAGGTGATTGTTTCTGTTGTTTGTTTTACAAAAACGGATCTCCTTATCTCCCTGAGGCTGGAAGTGCTATTTGTGGGCCAGTCCTGCTACTGTTTGGTACAGGAACTTTGACCTGCTCCATTTCTATGCTGGACTATTTTCCCCCTTGTTAATATATCCCCCTACAGTTTAGAACCATTAGCCTCAGCCACCCCAATAGCAAGGATTACAGGTATTCATCACCATGCCCAGCAATAATAAACTATATATATATATATATATGTATATATACATATATATGTATATATACATATATATATATTGAAGCTCCGAATTATTGCCTTTCAGAAAGCAATTTGGAATTATGCTTTTAAAAAGTGAATAAAAGGACCATGCTACTTGACTCAGAGACCCCACTGTTAGTATTAGGCATATACAGCAAAGAAACCAACAGAAAAAAGAAAGATTCTAAATATTTCAAAATATTTATAGCAGCGCTTTTATGGTAGCAAAGACCTAGAAATCAGTTAAGGAATGCCAAAAACAATTGTGATACATGAAGGTAATGGAATATTACTATATCATAGGAAATGATGAATACAAAGAATTCAAAGAAACAGAAGACCTACAGATGCAATGGAGTAAAACCAAGTTAACAACACACACAATGTTTGCAACAGTGCAAACAGGATGCACCAAAAAAACCCTAAACTGAACATGATGTCATGATAATAATAATAATAACCAAGACTAATCCCAGAAGAGAGTTGAGAAAATGTGCTTCTCTCCTTTCAATGAAAAAGAGGGAGACCATAAGTGAGGGCCCAATCTGGTTGATGAGTTGGTTAGTTTTGCTGAACTTTTTTTCTTTTGGTTTTTTATCTTTGTTCCAGGGCTCACTGGGTAGGAGAGGAAGGAGAGATGGATGTGATATAAAAAGGGAAAGCATCAGAAAAGGGAAAAAAAAAAGCACTTTTATTGAATCCAGCCCCCAAACTTCCCACAATAGCAAAGACACAGCTTTTCAGTGCAAATATTTCATTGGTGTTGTTGTAAGGCAGCTTATTTTAAAACACCATTGCCTCTGACCTAAAAATGATCATCCCAGAGAAGGACAAGAGAAAGGAACATGGTGAGATTGAGCCAAGGTCAATGTGTGATTCATGAGGAACTCTGGAATACAACAGAAATTAAGGCTAGGTGGCACAGTGGATAAAGCACCAGCCCTGGAGTCAGGAGTACCTGGGTTCAAATCCAGTCTCAGACACTTAATAATTACCTAGCTGTGTGGCCTTGGGCAAGCCACGTAACCCCATTTGCCTTGAAACCCCCCTCAAAAAAAGAGAGGTTGGTTATGGGACAAAAGCAAGAAATAATAATAACATTTATACAGTGTTTTAAGTTTTGTAAGACACGTTGCTTTGGTATCTCACCTGAACCTCACAACCACCTTGGGAAGTAAGTGCTATTATTCTTATGTTACAGATGAGGAAACTGAGGCAGACAAAAGTTAAATGACTGATACCCTCATAATTTTAGGGGGAAAGTAAGGAAATTTTCCAAAACCTGGAGATAACTACCTGTAGACTCTTTGGAGTACATGGATAAGAGTCATAAAATAAGTATGTCTGCATTATAGAAGGAAATCAATGATTCAATCAGATCACTCATGCCTTTCAGTATTACAATGTATACGCCTCCAGAGGTAAAGGTCAAGCTGCCCTATGCCATGGTCAGATCACTCTGACAGTTTGGTATTCAAGGTGGTTTTAGGTACCACATTTCAGAAAGGATGTTGATCAATTAGACAGTGTTCAGAGAGGGCAATCAGGATGATGAAGAGCCTTCCGTCCAGGCCATATAAGGATCTTTCTTTCCTTCCTTGTTTCTTCTTCTTGATTTCCTTTCTTCTTTTCCTGTGGTTCTTTTATTCTTTTTTTCTTCTCCGTTTCCCAGATCTAAATCTGGAAGGGATCTTTCAGATGCCTTAGAGGGCATCAATTCAAAGCATCTCCCTTTACAGATAAGAACACAGGCTCAGATAGATAAAATGACCTTCCCAAGTGACTAGTCAAGATTTGAACCCATGTCCTCTGAGTGCCAATCAATACACCTGCGCTTTTAGATGCTTTCTTTTTAGAGACAACTTGTTTTCATGATGAATGAAACCTTTCTTTCCGAATGAATCTTTCCTCCTTTCATACCTATCAAATCACCCTTTATAACAGATAATGAAAAAAGAGAATAAAAAACATAGTTCCACAAAATTAACCAACACATCACCCCAGACAGACAGTGTAGGTCATACTTCTCACTCATTGTCCCCCTCCTCTGCAAAGGAAAAAGAGAGGAGTATTTTCTCATCTCTTCTTTAGGATCAAACTTAATCATTATAATTATAATTACAGAACATCCAGGTTTTTTTAATTTTTTTAATTCTTTCATTTATATCAACAGACTTTTATTAGGCATCTCTACCCCTTCCCTACAATAAAGCCCCTAAATCTGGTGCCCTAGACTACTTGTAGTCCTGCCTTGAGACCCTTAGAGAAAATGTCCTTTCAGGCAAATTAATCCCTACCCTAGAATCTCCTAATCTCCAAAAATGGGTCATGGAAGAGTATCTCTTCCTCTCTCCAAGGTGGTACTTGGTCCCCAGCTCAAGCCATTTGCAGCAGAAGAGAAAGTTCAGTCCATCTTGATGTCCAGGGTCAGAAAAGAGAGAGGGGAAGGGTCCAGGGCTGATAAATTTACAAGGGCAGGGGAGGGAATTCCGAGCTTTGACCTTGACCCCTAGAAGTGGAGAAGATAAAAGCAGAAGAGTTGCAGGGAGAGGGGAAGTGAGAAATGCCCATCCCCAAACGCCTCCACCAAAGGGACCCAAAGCTTCCTGAGGCTCTGGCTGGCTTGGGTTTGCTTTCCTTGGTGACCACATGTTATTTTCTTCCAGAGATTTCATTTTCTGGAGGGAGCTGCCCTTCTGACCAATAGGGCAGAGATGCTTCAGTCACCCCAACAAAGTCTGCTGCGCTGCCCCCCGCCACCCCACTGAACCTGGAGCCCCTGCAAGATCTGCATCTGCCCTCTGCCGGCAAGAGTCCTCGCTGCAGGAATGTGCTCTCCACGCCTAGCCGAGTGGGACCAGAGATGGGCAAGGCAGCACTTCCCCTTACCTGGCTGAAGGTGAACTGGAGAGCTGCTGGAGCCCTCACCAGCCCAAGGGCCCTCAGGGTTCAGTCGGGAGGAGAGATCCTCTGAGCCCCCTTGTTGCAGTTAAGTGCTCTGGGTCTCACTGTTCCCAGAATCACAGTCTTAGAGGGCACCTAAGACAAACCCTTCATTGTTACTGAGGAAGTAACTGAGGCCCAGAGAGATTAGTTTTCCCAAGGAATGTAAGGAAGCAGAATCAGGATTCAGGATCCCCTGGCTCCAAATTCAGTACTCACAGGGCAGCTAGGTGGCTCAGTGGGTAAAGCACCGGCCCTGCAGTCAGAAGTACCTGGGTTCAAATCCGGGCTCAGACACTTAATAATGACCTAGCTGTGTGACCTTGGGCAAGCCACTTAACCCCACTTGCCTTGCAAAAAGCCTAAAAATAAATAAATAAATGAAGATGAAAAATGAAAAAAAAAAATAATACAAATTCAGTACTCACGGGGTCATAGGGTATAGGGATAAAACTAGAAGAAATCATACTGGCCGGCCCCTTAATTTTCCAAATAAGGAAAGTGAGGTGCAGGGAGGTCACATGACTTTCCAAGGGTCTCAGAATCCTACTTCAAATCTGAGTCTGTGATGCAAACAGAGAATGCATGGAGTCAGTTGAAGGGGGTTTTAATCCAAAATTTAGAACCTCTCTAACCCCAGGTTCCTCCTCTATCTCTTTGTATCTCTCACTCTGGTCTCACTTCACAAAGAAAATATGAATTTAATCCATGTCATCTACTGATTTCTCCCATTTCCTTTCTTCTTTCCTCTTTTTTCTTTCTTTCCTTCATCCTTTTTTTCCTTCTTCCTTTCCTTCCTTCCTTTCTTTACTTCTTCCTTTTCTTCCTTCCTTTCCTACTTTCTTCTTTCCTTCCTCCTGTCCTTCCTTCTTTAAAAATTGTTTATTTATTTAAGGCAATGGGGTTAAGTGGCTTGCCCAAAGCCACACAGCTAGGTCATTATTAAGTGTCTGAGGCTGGATTTGAACTCAGGTCCCCTGACTCAGGGTCGGTGCTCTATCCACTGCACCACCTAGCTGCCCCCCCTCCTTCCTACCTTCTTTTCTCTTCCTTCCTTTTCTTCCTTTCTTTCTCCTTTCTTTCGTTCTCTCTCCCCCTCCTGGGGTTCACCCTTTTGGTGCACAACCTACTGTTTTGAAATTAGATGGGCTTTAGCCCCACAGCAGTTCAATAGATGCACCGGCCTCAGCCTCCCCAGAAGCAGGGACTGGGTGGGGGTGGAGGGTGGGCAGGGACCATCACAGTCATCTTTACGAAATTTTAAAACAGGGGAAAGTAGTGAGACTCTTTCCGAATGATAACTAGTGGCCACTTCTTAGGAATTCTAAAGTTGGATGGGGGGATTAGAGGATTAGTCCTGGAAATTAGAGTGATACAATAAGAAGAAGAATGCTTATCAAGCCATGGTTCCAACCTGGGGCCCATAAACACCTGAAGGCATCTGTGGAAAGAGTCCAGGAAGTCTGGGCATTAAGTCATTAAATCACAAAATTTCATATATTTTGATAATTCTATTTCAATAGAATTCCTATAACCTGGTATACTGTATTTTGTGCATTTAAAAATAATCTTCTGAGGAGTCCCTAGGCTTTCTCTGGCTGCCCTGGGTCCATGACCCAAGAAGCTCTGTTCCAGAGTAGTGGGAGCTGAGTTCTAATCCTTTCTATAAACATTGAAGGAGGGGGCAAAGCAAGGGGGAGGATGTTAAATGAAACTAAAGAAAAATCCTTTATTAAACCATATGCCCTGATTTTGGGGTTAGAAAACTATGTTCGCCATATATAATCCTAAGAAAACAGAGTGGGATTTTTGAGCCCAATATGCTGCATCTGTGCTTGTGTCTGGCACATCCTTTGGGGCTTCTGGCCTAGTCTCTGGCTGCCCATTTTTTGCCATAGACTGGCCCCCCCTCTGCCCTCCCCATTCAATAATCCCCTGTAAACATCTCCCTGGCTTCCTTTAGGTCCCAGCTAAAATCTCTTCTCTTCCAGAAAGCCCTCCCGTCCCTCCCCATTCCAGCGCTCCCCATTGCCAGTTATTTCCAATTTGCCTTGTATGTAGCAGGTTTGTCCATCTCCATGGCTTGCTGTCTCCTCCTGGGGAGGGGAGAAGGGAAGGGGAGGGGACCTTCTGCCTGCTTGTATCCCAGGCCTCAACACAGGACATAGAAGACATATAGGCCACCTATGGTTATCTGGTCCTAGAATGGCCTGTGATCCAAGTGGATCCAAGAACATTCCTGCCCCAGAGACTGAGTGGCCCTGCAGCATGGATGGCCCAGAGGTCCTAAATAACTAACATTCACATAATTTAAAGGTTTACAAAGCACTTCACATGGATAATCTGTGATTATTATCCCTGTTTTACAAATAAACAAACTGAGGCTGGAAAAAATGTGGTACCTTGAACAAGGCTGCATATCTAGCAAGTGTCTGAGGTCAAATTTGAACTTGGAACTCTCCTAACACCAAGTTCACTCAATCCACTGCACTACCCAGATGGCTTTGGGTCTCTAATAATCTCCTACTGTGGCCTGAAGACCATGATGCCTAAGGCCCCTGGGGCCACTCCTGTTCACAAAAACCTCAACTCTTGGCTCAGATGGAGCCTCACTGCCTTGGCCAGCTTACCTCACCTATCTGGAAAGAGCCAACCTAAACAGCCTTGGAGACCTCCCTCCACTAGCTCTAAATCAAAGATCTTTGAATCTCTCTGCTATCCCTGCCCAATTCTGCTTTATCAGGTCAATTCTGGTATCATGTGAGGGAAACCCCCTAACTTAAAGGATCCGTCCCAGCCCCCCAATTCTAGCCCCATGTTGGGGAAGCCCCCACATGAAGGGGTCAGTCCTAGCCCCTTGGGTGGGTGCTAGTCATTGTGGAGAGGTCAGTCCTTGCCCCATGGGGGGTACTCTTTAGAGTGACCATGCCCTTGACTTGTTTTTCTGCTTTCTATATCTTTGGGTGACTATGACAAGTCACCAAGCTTCTCTAAACCATACCCCAAAAAGTCCGTGATCATACTTCAAGCTAACCCACTTCTTCTGAGATTTCCTTTCAGAACCCTTTGTGCATTGGGAAGATTATTTGGTAGCTGTATGCAGGGCAGAGAGGGAGAGAGGGAGAGTCTGGAAGGAGAGGGGAGAGTCTGGAAGCTGGATGTCTAATTAGGAGGTGATAATTATATAACTGGGCAGCTAAGGGCATAGTAGACAGAGCACCCAACCTGGAGTCATGAAGACCTGAGTTCAAATCCAACCTCAGATACTTCTGAGTTGTGTGACCCTGGGCAAATCACATTAACCCTGTTTGCCTTGATTTCCTCATCTGTCCAATTGTCCTGGAGAAGGAAATGACAAATCGCTTCAAAATCTTTGCCAAGAAAACCCCAAACCGGGTCATGGAGAGTGGCAAGACTAAAACAATGAAACTATAGCATATAATAGTCATATAATCAACCAGGACCAAATTCAACAGAAATTCTATAAAATACATGTTTATTTCTTCTCCCTCATTTCCACCTTCTCCCCATCCAATCAGTGGCCAAATTTTCCTGTTTCTGCTCCCTGTTCCTGGACTGCCCAGAAGGACGCCTGAGCTCTGAGGCATCCTGATTGTGATCCTAGACATGTCACTTCACCTCTCCTGATCTGTGAGATGCAGAGCAGATGTGGGCCTGTGTTGATGGAGAGAAGCTCTGTACACAAAGGACAGATGTGATCAAACAAACCCAAAAAACAATTTTGATCAAATACAAAGTCCTGAGTGAACAGAGGTCAAGGGGAACATGAGCTCCTATAATCCCCCTTTCTTCCTTTTTTTAAAAATGCTTGCTTTCATCATTTTTTATTTGTTTGTTTTTTGAATTTTTTTTGCAAGGCAATTTGGGAAGGGGGGAGGTCAAATGACTTGCCCAGAGACTCACATCTAGTAAGTGTCTGAGGCCAGATTTGAACTCTGGTTCTCCCAATTCCAAGGCTGCCTCTACCTTTAAAGCTCACAGAAACAAGACATCAAAGAAGTGAGTAGACTTCTTGTCTCATCTAATAGAATGGAAGGTCCTGGAGGGTAGGGACCATAATTATTTTGGTCATCTCCCCTCCTCCCCGCCCCCTCCCATGATCCTATCATGTATGTTTATTGAGTTGTGGAAAACTAATGAACTTTGGACTTGTTACATACTTTCGGCTTCAACTTGCTCATCTTTAAAAACAAAAGGACTACGGGCAGCTAGGTGGCACAGTGGATAGTGCACCAACCCCGGAGTCAGTAGGATCTGAGTTCAAATTTGACTTCAGGCACTTAATAATCACCTAGCTATGTGACCTTGGACAAGTCACTTAATGTTATTGCCTTACCAAAAAAAAACAAGGACTAGAATAGATGCCTCTGAGATCCCTTCCAACCAAAAGTAATTGGGAAATGTCTAACAATCTGCTCTCCTTGGATACGTGTATTGTGGGGATGTAAAGCAGCATATACATTTAAATTTAGTCTCCATTACTAATATTTTCTCCACCAATTTCTTAAATCGAGGCAATGAGCAAAGCAATAAATCAAGCCCTGATTTGTTGCTAGCCAGTTTTTGAGGTAGAAAACTCACACTGAAACTTTAATGATTGGCTCTCCTGAACCAACCTAAACTGGCTCCAGCACACTCTGCTTCCAATTCACAAATTCTATGATTCTGTGAGTTCAAGCTGTGATTCTTCCATGTTCTGACTGTGTCCAGACTTGAAATCTGGAAGATAGGAATTCAAATCTTACCTCAAATAGCCACAAGCTGTAAATTCTTGGTCAAGTCACTTAATCTCCTTGTGCCACAGTTTCCTTATCTGTAAAAATGAGAGTATTGTATTAGATGAAGCTCCTTATAACTCTAAATCTATGATCCTATATAAATGAATTTAAAAAGACAAAATGTTAAGTGGCTAAAATGTGCAGGGCCTTGTGTTGGGGCTGGAGGTAAAGCAAAGTGTAGATTAACCTTGAGGAGGCTACAGTCTGGTGCAGAGTTGTGGCCCAATCATAAATGCCTGTAATTTATGATTAACACATTTGAGGGTGGGTGGCTGCCAGATCCCAGCTTGTAAGAGCCAGGCCAACCTTGACATCACCAAGCCTGGGAACTTCTTTTCTTTTCTGAATCTGTGTTCATGAATTTGGGCTTTATGTTTTTTTAATATTTTGATGTCTCTCTCTTTTGATGCAGTTTGGTTTCTTTTGTAATCTTATTTGTTTTATGTATTTAAAAACATGAGGTTTCCTTGGACAGCCAACAATGCATACTCCCCTGGTGGGCCACTTGCTCTCTCTCATAGGCCAGACCCCTCCATGCCCATGCCTCCTCTTAGAGGGCCAGATCCAGGCACCAGTCAACTCCAGATTCATTCCCCAAAATATCCAGAAGCCCTGGCCAGAGCCAGCCACCTGACTGGGCTGGGACAACAGACAGCCCTGAACTAGGATTCAGGCCACCAGAAACTCAATCTTCCAGGCCACAGGTGCCAGTGATGTCACCCTCTGAGCAGCCGCTCCGGTTTCCTCCCTTGGACTCAGAGACTTGGACAACTTTTACAGATTCATGACGAGCCAAAGGATATGTGGGAAACCATGACAAGTTCTTCATCTGACCCAGACCACTTTATGGATGGTGAAGACTTCATCCTCGGAATGTGGCGGACACATCATGGCTAAGAGGCTGACCTGTTTCAGAGAGGACGCTCCAAGCAAGCCCCCACTTCTCCCTGGCTCTGTCCCCTAGCAGCTCTGGAGCCAGTCCCATTACAAACATGCGGAGATAACATTCAGGGACCAGAACCTGTGTCATCTCAGTCAGCACTCCCGGCATCCGGCATCCAGGAGGAGTCTCTGGCCGATCAGCATAATGGATCAACCCTTTATTCGCCAGCTGGCTCAGAAATGCTTCTGCCTGGTCAATGGGAGAAAGGCTAAGGGGTTCCTACCAATCCTAGAGTCACGAGGATGCCCACCAAAAACATTCCTGTACTCACCTGGGCCCTTATTTGGGGGGGGAACCCAAAATGCAGGCCATGCATCCTCCCTGAAGGATGAGACTTGCCTCTACCTCCACCCTCCACCTCTTTCTAAGGCGAAAGATAAAGTATTCTCTCCTCGCGACTAGAAGCTCCTTCCCCTTCCCTTCATACGGGAACTCACAAGCTGTTTTCTGTCAGAGGCCCTTTTAGCTGTCCTATGTTTTTAAATACATAAAATGAATAGGATCATAAAAGAAACCAATTTGTATTGAAAGAGAGGCATCAAGAGCTCAGGTTTGGAAAAGTTCCCATCAGGGAGCCCCTCCCACAGGAGTTCTGCCTTGTTCTCTCCATATGGTTCACATCTATAAATGAGTTATTACGTATTTGAAAGATAACATGGGGGAGGTAGAAAACAGACCTAGAAGCCACTAGGACCAGCTTCGAGGTCTGGGCAAGTCATTCAAGTTCCCGTGGCCCCAATTCCAAGATTAGAAATGGCAGAACAATTGCCAGTGTCTTGGGAAATGGGCGTTTCCTGGAGCTTTCTATATCAACTAAAACATAGGGCTAGTCTAAATATATGCACATGTGTATACACACACACACACACACACACACACACACACAGACTCATCAAAGCTGACATCAGACACCTAACTAGCCATGTCCCCGGGCAAGTCACTTAACCTCTCCCAGACTCTTATTTCTCCATATATCAAATAGGAATAGTAGCTACCACACAAGGCTCTTACAAACATCCCATGGGATGACCCGAGTGAAACATTTTGTAAACACTATGTCATTACCTAACAGGAGCTTACAAATAACATTGCATATGTACCTAATGTTTCTGTTTATACAAATATATGTATAAATAAACATTTGACTTCATTCTGGCTCAGCTCCCGATCCATGGTTACCCTACGTATTCAACTTGCCCGTGATAGGAGTATCCTCTGCTCCTCTTCCCACTCCCTTTCAGACATTCATTTGTTTTGTCTTCTCCTGCTAGAATGAGTAAGGTCTTAATTTCTTCTGTTTGTATCTTTGTATAGTACCTAGCATGTAATGATAATGTTACAGTATTATATAGCAAAGAAGTAAAATGTCTTCTGGCTTATAGATGGTGTATCCTTCTTCCATGGGGATTTTTACCTTGGTGTCCGAGAAACTAGTCTTATTTAATATTCTGATAACCATATTTCAATATATTTGGTTTTCCTTGTATCCCATCTATTTCAGTTTGTGCATTGGGATGGAGAGGTTTCCTCAGACTGTCATTGGGGTTCATGGTCTAAAGAACTAAAGACAGAGCCAAGATGTTAAAATGGCAGGAGAAAGTAGAGCTCAGTTCCCACTACTCTAAAATAGACCAGACTGAATCCTGATTAGGAAACCACAAAACTTTCTAGTCCATATCAACATAGAGAAACAAAGAGAAGGGTCTGTGAACCTTGGGACAGGGTCTGAACAGGGACAAGCATCATGGTGCTTTCCAGTGCAGGAAGAAGCTGTGACTGGAAGCAAGAAGAGTTCCCAGATTGAGCACAGGGGGCCAAATGCGTGTAGGGTGCAGGAAGACACACCAACTAGAAGCTCTACCATGTTCTACCCAATTCTGGGTCACAGGTCCAAGGCAGACAGAGGAGGGACCTGGGCACAGGGGTGAGCTTCCAGAATGAGGAATGGTTCTGGGACCCCAGCTCTGCTCTTAGAAGCCATGGGCAGCCATGTGGTTGAGCCTAAGACTGGAGCGGTGTCTCCCTTCCAGCCTCCTTTCCCAATGAAGCTAGCAATGGAATAACCAGAACAGGGATTCCAGATCAAAGGAGAGTTCAAGCCCACAGGTATGATGATAAACTTTTAATACTCAGTCCTAAGGGAGAGTGGTCCAATTCTACCCCAGAGCAGACCATTTGGATCTTCATCTGAATTATCTGAGATTCCAGATACATCCAAGAAAGTAGAAAGACCAGCCCAGACGCTCCCTCCAGAAATGTACAGATCCCAAACTTAACATGGACTCCAAAGTCAGGAAGTAGCTTGGAAGAACAAACATTCAAAATGAAATCCACCATCAAAAGCTAGTTTGCTATATCCAATCAAACTACCAAAAATTATTATATAGAACTAGAAAAAATGGTAACAAAATTCATCTGGAGGAGCAAAAGATCAAGACTATCAAGGGAATTAATGAAAAAAATGTAAAGAAAGGTAGCCTAGCCATACCAGATCTAAAATTATATTATAAAGCATTGGTCATCAAAACTGTTTGGTATTGACCACGAAACAGAGCGATGGATCAGTAGAATGGCTTAGGTACAAAAGAAGCAGTAGTAAATGACTTATAGCTTCTGACAAAAACTGGAAAACAGTATGGCAGAAACTAGGCATAGACCAACATCTCACCCCCTATACCAAGATAGGGTAGAAATGGGTACAGGATTTAGAATAAAGGGTCAGAAAGTGAGAACAAGGAATAATAGAGCTGTCAGATTTATGAAAAAGGAAAAAAATATGACCAAAAACATCATAAATTGCAAAATGGATAATTTTGATTATATTAAATGTACAAGTTTTTTGCCTAAATAAAACCAATGCAACCAAGAATAATTCCCCCCTTTTTATAACAAGTGTTTCTGATGAAGGATCTTTTAAAATATGTAGAGAACTGAGTCAAATTTATAAGAATATAAGTCATTGCCCAATCGTTGACTATTTAAAGGCAATGAACAGGCAGTTTTCAGATGAAGAAATTAAGCTAACTAGAATCATATGAAAAATACTCCAAATTATAATCGATTAGAGAAGTGAAATTAAAACAACTCTGAGGTACCACCTCATGCCTATCTGATTGGTCAGTAGGACAAAAAAATGGAAAAAGATCAATGTTGGAGAGGATGTGGGAAAACTGGGAAACTAATGCTTTGTTGAAGGGCTTATGAAAAGATCCCACATTCTGAAGAGGAATTTGGAGTTATGCCCAATTGGCAATAAACCTGTGTGTCCCCTTTGATCCAGAAATCCCATTACTAGGTTGTTATCCCAAAGTGATCATAAGAAGGGGGAAAATCCACATGTACAAAATAGTTATAATAGCTCTCTTTGTAGTGGCAAAGAATTGGAATTTGAGGGGATATGACTGAACAAATTGTGGTATAGGAATATGACACAGTGCTATTGTTCTTTAAGAAAGCATAAAAGGGTGGACTTCAGAAAAGACTTGTATGAACTGATGATGAGTGAAGTGAGAAAAACCAGGAGAATATTGTACATCTTAACAACATCGTTGTGTAACGGTCAGCTATGATGCACTTAGCTCCCCTCAGCAGTACAATAATCAAAGATAATTCTAAAGCACTTGGAATGGAAAATATCATCCACAACCAGAGAAAAAACTTTGGAATGTCAATGCACAACAAAGCAAATTATCTTTCATTAAAAATATTTTCTTATGATTTAAGGGGGATAAGGTTTGCCCTCTCATGGTTTTTTGGTTCCCCTTTATTCTAATTTTCTTTCACAACATGATTGATATGGAAATACGTTTAACATACTTTTGCTGTCAAGAGGAGATGGGAGGAAAGAAAAATGTGAAATTCAAAATCTTACAAAAATGAATGTTGAAATCCTTCCATGTAGTTGAATAATAAATAAATTTTTAAGCTGTTATGGTAATAGTAATGCTCGAAACAGAAACACAGAAGAAAACAACTACAAAATATTTACAAGAAATTCCTCAACCAGAATCCTGGAAGAGATGAAGTAAGTGTTTTTAAAAAAGAGTTGCAAATGAAATAAGATTGCTAAAGGAAAAAATGGAAAAATAAATGAGAACTATGGAAGAAATAACTGGAAAGGGAACTTGACCAAATTTTGACCAAGCACCAAACTCCCTGAAACTAAAATGGACCGCATAAAAGTCAATGACCCCATGAGACAATAAAAACAATATCAAAACAAAGCTAAATCATTAGAAAATTAGAATAAGATTAGAAGCATAGAATAAAAGATAGAATATACACAAAATAAAATAGAATAAAGGTATCTCCTCATAAAAACAACTGGCCTAGCAAACAGCAATGAGAGACAATTTAAGAATCATTCAACTTCCAGAAAACTTTGCCTCCCTCCTCAAAAAAGAGCAATAACATATGTTCAGAAATATTACTTAAAAACTGTCCTGATTCTGCCCCAGAGCCAAGATGTTAAAATGGCAGGAGAAATGTATTTTCTATCCCATCTTCTAAGAAGAAAGAGACAAAATGGAAACAAAAATAAAAGAAACTGAAAATGCCTTGGAACATCATAGTTCAAATTCAGAACTTCTAGGTCAAGGAAAAAAATATTGGGAGCAATAAGAAAGAATTACCAAAGAGCCACAGGGAGCATCACACACAATTTAGCTGCCACTACTATAAAGCTAGGAATATGATATTTCAGGAGCAAAGGTTATAGGCTTACAGACCAGAGTAACTTATGCAGAAAAACTAAATATAAGCCGCCATGAAGAAAAAAAAGAGACATTGATGAAATAAGAAAACTTCCAAGCATTCCTGATAAAAAGACCAGACCTACATAGAAACTTTGAAATACAAACACATGTATCAAAAGAAACATTTATTCAGATTTAATCTCTCCTGTCTTCTAGCTGCCTATCAACATACCCATGTCTCCCCAATCCTTAGAATGCTCACTTGATTCAACCATCCCTGAGTCATTATCCTAGGTCTCACTTCCCTTTCACAGCTAAACTCCTTGAGAAATCAAAGCTGAATATAATAAGGGTCTTCCACTCCTTTCCTCTCATTTACTTCTAAAATTTTTCCAAGTGAGGCAGAGGACCCAGGCAGCAGCAGGGTCAGATTATACAAACCAGGTAGGAGTTGGCATGGAGTAGTCATAGCTGGGGAGGGAGGGCACAGGTGAGGATGGAGTTCATGTGTTCAAGCAGAGGTCAAGATTCAGGCCCAAGAAGTCCATGTGAATGACCAGTCCAACAGAGAAGTATGTATTAATCACCTAGTGTGTGACAACCTGGACTGAGTACTAGAGCTAAAAAGATCAAAATGATCCATCTCCTGCCCTCAAGAAAATTATATTATAGCTGGGGTTGGGCTTAATGATAGGGAATGGACAATATGTACATTAAAGAAATAGATAGATAGATAGATAGATAGATAGATAGATAGATGGATAATAGAGCTAATAGATGATAGACAGAGAGTCAGACAGATAGATAAATGATGGATGGATGATAGATGACAGATAGATGATAGATAGGTAGATAGATAGATAGATAGATAGATAGATAGATAGATAGAAAGATAGAGAGATACAGATAAACATATAGATATAGATAGGATATACACAAAATAAATGGCAGTGCCAAGAGTGTATTTCTACCCCTATTTTAATCAATCACCAGAGTAAATGAAGTATTAAGGAATTTTCCTATATAATTTTTAAAATCCTTCATAATCTGGCCCCAATTATCTTTCCCAATATATTCCCTTTCCTAATTTTACTATCTGGCCCAACTGACCTTCCTTTTCTTTACATGTGATGACACTGATTTTCCTTTTTCTCCACACCTGGAAGGAACTCATGCCTCACCTGTGAATCTTTAAATTCTTAGTTTCCTTTAAAGCTCTGCTGGAGAGATAACTTTCTTGATTCCACCTGCTAGTGCTCACCCCCCAGCCCCATTCAGTGTAGCTGACACTAAGCATCCTTTCTGCTCAGGGGAAGCGTTAGCAGGTTGCCCTGCTTCCCAAAATCAGATGGGATTTTGTGAGTGCTAATTATTTCAGGATACCTAGTGTGAGGGTAAACATTTAATAACCAGTTCTCCATTTTTTTTAGGTTTTTGCAAGGCAAATGGGGTTAAGTGGCTTTCCCAAGGCCACACAGCTAGGTAATTATTAAGTGTCTGAGGCCAAATTTGAACCCAGGTCCTCCTGACTCCAAGGCCAGTGCTTTATCCACTACACCACCTAGCCGCTCCTAGTTCTCCAGTTTTAAAATTGTATATAGTACTTATTTGTAGGTTGGGCAATTTAGGGTTCTGGGCCATCTCAAGATCTGAAGGGAGATGGGGTTCAGGTAGTGTAAGACTACCTGAGTAGACTACCTTGTCTCCCTGAGGTATCTTGCTGCTTTGGCTAGGCCAGCTTGGGGTTGGCCCCTTCTATGGAATGCTCTCCTCCCTCACCTCCACCTCCCAAAATCCCTCCCTACCTTCAAGGTTCAGCTTCGGGACCCCTTCCTAACAAGACCCTTCCTGGTACTCATGTCACACTGAGATGACTTTACATGAATCTCTCTGGGACTGAATCTATGCCCTGGAACAACCCAAACTTCCTGTCAGTTTGCTATGGTACCCCCTGCAGCCAGGTGGGTTGATGGAGAGAGCACCGGACGTGGAATCAGGGAGACTGAATGCGAATCCAGCCTCAGATACTTATGAACTGTGTCCCCTAATCTCTCTATGTCACAGTTTTTTCTCATTTGCAAAATACTGGGTTTTGGTCTCTGGTTTCTGGGGCTCCATCCTCCTATAAAATGGACATAAAGGGGAGCAGAGCCAAGTTGAGGGAGTGAAGGCAGGAAATCCCCCAGACCACTCCAAATACCATTAAATAACAACTCTAACCAAATTCTAGAGTGGTGGAACACACAAAAAGACTGAGTGAAACTATTTTCTGGCCCAAGACAACTTGGATGATCTGGGATTAGAAAGGGCCACTGGGGACGAACCCATTCCAGCCATCCAGGAACAGCCTGGGTCCCTGGGAGCACCTAGGTCCCATGGCAGTGGGAGCAGTCTCCAAACTTCTCAGCCAAGGATAACTTGGAAGGTCAGCGAAAACTCTGCCACACCAGAGTGAGAGTGAGCCCAGGCCAGCACGGACATCAGAGCAACCCCAGTCCCAGAAACTAAGAATAGAACTGGGGAGCCCTCCAGAGCACTCAGACCATGGAGGGCAAGGGGATCAGGGAAGCCTGCACAGGTCTCTTTGCTCTCTCTGAGGCAGGATTCTGTCACCCATATTCAGATCCAGGGTGTAGTCTGGACCCCAGTCTCAGGAAAAGGAGCTTTTCTGCCATAGCAGATCCAGGAACCTCCTCACAGTGCCAGAGCAGAAGGGAGGGCTTGTGGTCACCCACAGACCAGAATACAGACCAAGAGAATGGTCAGAGCTCTCATAAGACCTTGAAGGAATTGAGGTCCCTGGACTTGGGACAGTGTGTCCTCCAGCCTGGAAGCAGAGCGCACCTTAACAAAGAACTAAAATCAAGTCATAGGCTAGGAAATGAGTAAACAACAGAAGGGGAAAAAATCTGACCAGAGACAATTACTTTGTTCCTACAGAGGATCAAAATACACACTCAGAATTGGTCTCAGACTATGAAGAAGCTCAAAAAAAGACTTTGAAAAAGCAAGTAAGGGAGGTAGAGGAAAAATTGGGAAAAGAAATGAGAGTGATGCAGGAAAGTCATGAAAACCAAGAAAACAGTTTGGTGTGGTAATACTGAAGAAGATAACATCATAAAAACTAGTTTGGGGGTCTAGAAAAGCAGACCAAAAGACTAATGAGGAGAAGAATGCTTTAAAAAGCAGAATTAACCAGATGGAAACAGAGATACAAAAGCTCTCTAAGGAAAATAATCCCTTTAAATGTCAAAGGGAGCTAAGGGAAGCTGATGACTTTGTGGAAACATAAGAAACAATAAATCACATCCAAAAGAATGAAAACCCAGAAGAAAATGTGAGATATCTCATTGTAAAAACAACTGACCTGGAAAACAGATCCAGAAGGGGCAATTTTAAAAATTATTGTGCTACATGAAAGTCATGATCAGGAAAAGAGCCTTGACTTCACTTTTAAAGATTTTCTACAGGAAAATTACCTTGATATACTAGAAGCAGAGGGCAAAATAGAAAGTGAGAGGATCCATCAATCACTTCCTGAAAGAGATCCCAAACCAGGAATATTATAGCCAAATTCCAGAACTCCCAAGTCAAGGAGAAAACATTGTAAGCATCCAGAAAGAAACAATTCAAATATTGTGGCACTATAGACAGGATAACATAGGATTTGGCAGCATCTATAGATTAAAGGCTCATAGGGCTTGGAATATTATATTCCAGAAGACAAAAGAACAAGAATCAACTCCCCAGCAAAACTGAACAACCTCTCTCTCGAAGAAATGAACTTTTTTTTTGGTTTTTGCCAGGCAATTGGGTTAAGTGACTTGCCCAAGGTCACACAGATAGGTAATATTTAAGTTTCTGAGGCCAAATTTGAACTCAGGTTCTCCAGACTCCAAGGTTGGGGCTCTATTCACTACAGCACTTAGCTACCCCAAAAAGATGGACTTTCAATGAAACAGGGGGTCTTTCAAACTTTCCTTGTGAAATGATCAGAGTTGAACAGAAAGTTTAATCTCCAAGCACAGGACTTTGGTGCAGCATAGAAAGGGAGGATGGGAAGGACTAATTATGATAGATTTAATGATGTTGAACCACGTGTATTCCTGCATGGGAAGATGATACTGATAAATACTCATATGAACCTTCTCATTTATTAGGGCAGTGAGAAGGAGCAGATATGGACAAGGCAAAGGAAGGAGCTGAATATAATGGTATAGTATAAAGATGGAGTCAATGGACAAGAAAGAATACACTAGGAGAAAGGAAAAAGAGAAGTAGAAGGGGCTAAGATATTTCACATAATAAAAGGTTTTGCAATGGAGAGGAAGTGGGGAGGTGAGGGAGAATGAGGGAGCTTTCATTCTCATTGGAAGTGGCTCAGAGAGGAAACAACATAGACACTTCAATAAGGCAGAGAAATCTGTCTTAATCTAGAGGAAAATTGGAGTGGAAAGGGATGGGAGAAAGGGGACAGAATGAGGGGGAAAGGGTGGTGTAGGTGATAAAAGACAAGGAAGACTGTGGAGGGAGAGTCAGATACAACACACTTTTGAGGAGAAAGAGGGAGAAAGGAGAGAGAGAAAAGAAATAAATGGGGTGAATAAATAGGATAAAGGGAAATATAGCTGTGGAGAAAAAATATTGAAGCAATTTCTTGGAAGGACTTATGATAAAGAATGTTATACATCCCAAGACAGAGCTGATGGTATCTAAATAAAGACTGAAGCATAGTTTTTCTTTTCTCTTGCTTCAATTTTCTTGAAGTTTCTCTTTCTTATGGGGAAAGGGAGCAGGGGATTATGTTTACTTTTACATGACTATTGTAGTAATGTAGAAAAAATAAATGAAAGAAGACTGTTTTCCAAGAAAAATAGAAAGTATTTAATAAAAGGCTATTTGTGGCATAGCAGAACACTAAGTCTGGAGTTAAGAAGACCTTAGTTCAAATACACTTAATTAGTTGTGTGACCCTGGGTAAGTCACTTATCTGCCTCAGTTTTTTCTCTGTAAAATGAGAATAATAAGAGCATCCACCTTCTAGAATTGTTTTGAGAATCAAATGAGATTATAACATTGTAAACTTTAAAGAGCTACATAAATATTAACTATTACTATTAATAAATGGAATGTGTGCACAATGATTTGCAAATCCTGGAGCCCTATAGGTCAGTTATTATTATTAAGGATGATAAATAGTTAACTATGTTTTAACAGTTGTAGTCAGTTTGTGTTCAGGGTTGTAGGTTCTGCTTTTTTCCCCCCCTTTGATTTCCCTCTTTCTGAATATTCTGTCTTTTGCCATGGGTGGCCCTGATGTGAAACAATCTATTTAGTCATCTCTCAGCTGCTGAGAATGCAGCAAGCCTTCAATATTTGTACTCCCGTTAAATTAGACTGGTTGCCGAACGTAACTGAGCATTGAAGGGATCTGAAACCCAGTTCATTTCCTTCACAATGTCCTGGTGGAGGATTTCACCCCCAAACAGTGTCTTCAGATGTATCAAATGGTGGGTGAAAGAGCTAAAACCTTCTACAGTCTACTCAATGACAGAACAAAATGGTCCCATGGGATGGAGCCAGGCCAAGCTCTTTGCTACAGGTGGGGCAGAGGAGAGAAAGGGAAGGGAAAGAGAAAAGAGGGATAACACTGCACAGTTTGTGTCTGGTGGCACATGCCAACTGCAGACCACCCTGATCAGTCCTTGTGGTGAGTCTATGAAGTAGGGCCTGGGTTAAAATCTTGCCTTTTAGGTTTACTGCTTCTGAGGCACCATGCCTCATTGTCTACATTCATATTTTAGAGATGGGGCAGCTAGGTGGCACAGTGGATAAAGCACTGGTCCTGGAGTCAGGAGTACCTGGGTTCAAATCCGGTCTCAGACACTTAATAATTACCTAGCTGTGTGACCTTAGGCAAGTCACTTAACCCCATTGCCTTTCAAAAACCTAAAAAAAAAACATTTTAGAGATGCCTCTAAGGTCTCTTCTATCTTGATCCTAGGGTCTTTTTACATGGAAGGAAACCAGTAAAGTTTATCATGAGCAGAAATAATGTCCCATTATCAGATCACTAAAGGGATCTTCTTTCCTTGAGTCAGAGAGGAAGCTGGGACCAGGGATTTGGAGGGAAAGCAGGAGGGTCAACAGAAGAAGCTCACCTTTGGCCTAGCTTCCACTGGCTATCACAGCCTTGGCCGGCTTGTGGCTACTAACTAAAGGGGTTCATTCATTCCTGGCAAAATAGATGCTGACCAGCAGCTGCACCCAGCAGATGGTGGCAGAGAATGGCTCAGCACTGGCCATGGCTAGAGGAGAGGGAAGATTCCCAATGGGATCACCGAAGGCAAGGACCCATGTCCAATGGAGGTCAGAGCCCCGAGACCCTGGGGAGCAGAGATGCAGCATTCGGGGGAAGATCAGAGACCTGAGACCCAGGGGAGCACAGATGCGAGCTGCTCAGTCATGCTGGTCCTTCTCCACGTGAGCTCCATGCATGTATGAATACCCCTTCTTTTGTCTCCCTTGGTCACCCATGTTTGCAGCACTGGACCCACTTCACTTACATGCCTGGTCCTCTACTGGTAACCTATGAGACAGAGCAACCCTGTGCTGTGGGACAGTCTTTTCTTTAGATTGTTTGATTAAATTTCTTTTGCTTTGCACTAATGTGTATTTCTTTGGCTTAGTGAAAGTAAATACATCGTTGGGGGCTCACAAGCTATATTGCTGAGTGTGAGTGATGACCCACAGGGTAACTCTTTGGGGGGTCCACTGGTGGGATAATGAAGACTCAGGATGATCTATCTGCTGGTCCATAAGCAATCAACAAGCATTTGTAATTGATAATTATTAACATAATTATTAATAATTTATTAGTAGTAATTATAACTGAGCAGTTAGGTGTTACAGTGGGTAGAGTGCTGTGCCTGAAGTCAGGAAGGTTCATCTTTCTGGTTCAATTATCATCTCAAATATTTCCCAGATGTTTGACCTTGTACAAATCACTTAACCCTATTAGCCTCAGTTTCCTCATCTGTAAAATGAGCTGGAGGAGAAAATAGCAAGTCACTCCACTATCCCTGCAAAGAAAACTCATATGGGGAAAGGACCCAGATTAAAGTCTCTCTCAAGGGCTCTTTTCCCTGGTATATGAAAAATAAATGAGGGGGTTAGCCATGATGGCCTTTCAGGTCACTTCTAATGCTGAGTTCTATGGCCTTACAAAATATGCTTGTTATAAACATAGACTCAGAACTGTAGTGAGAGCTCAGAGAGGGAGATGTTGGTGTGCTGCCTCAGGAGTGTGGGTAAGCTTATTTTTCTAAGGCTAAGTCAACCTTTATAAATCAAAATTTTGCTCTCTGGTTTTAACGGGCGATGAAGAAGAAGAAATAGAATACTTACCTCTGGAATCTTGCCCTTGAGCTGAAGGGACATTGATACCTCCTTGGCCATGCAGTTGTCCTGGCCACCGGCCTGGTTTGGTTCTCTACTGTTCCCCAACTTACAAAGAGGCAAATGTAGCTCTCCCAACCAAACCTCAAAGTACTACATAAATGCTTGCTATGATTATTACAAGGATATGGGGTCATATTGAATAAAAGAGAGGTTTTAAAAAAAATTTCACAAGTTCAAAATATAACTAATATAGAAATTTATTCAACATGATTATACATGTATAACCTATATTAGGTTATACCAGGTTGCTTACTCTCTTGGGAAGAGAGGAAGAAAAATGTGGAACTCAAAATTTTACAGAAATGATCATTGAAAACTATTTTTGCATATAATTGAAAACAAATAAAATACTATTAAAAGTGAAAAAAACTTCACAAGAACAAGATGGGGAAGGGTTTTTGGAAGGTTGTTTAGGGACTTTAGTTAATGACACTGTTATCACTGGGCACCACTGTGATAAGGCACCAAGAAAGCTCATCTAGCAGTGTCCCAGGTGAAGGAAGTTGATGGTGTGGCATTTGTGGACCTTGTTCGATCTGCCCTGAGATTCTGTGTTTGGTTCTAGTCTACCATTTCAGGAAAGACAAATAAGCTGGAGACCAGAAGAGGGTAACAAGAATGTAGGAGGGCTTCAATATCGTGAAATATAAAGACAAAAAAACTGAGAGTATTTAGTCAGGAAAAAGGCAGGCCTTCTTAATCCTCAGCCTTCAGATATGTGACATTTTTGTCAGAGGAAGAGGGTCCAGATTTGGTCTGCTAATCCCAGAATGATGGGTTCATTTGTAAGGAAGAACGTTCTCAAAATTAGAACCACCCCAAAGAATAAGGGGCTGCCTTGGGAGGCAGTGGGGACCCTTTCCCAAGTCATCTTTAAGCCAAAGTTAGATGGCCTGGGAGATAAGAGGTCTCTGCTCTTTGTTATGGATTAGCCTACTAAATAAGCTCCAAATTCTGATCCTGAGATGTTATGACTCTGTATCCCTGATATGAATTATAAATCCCTGACCCCCATAAGCACAGCAGGAGGCTTTTATATTTGAAAGAAAGGTAGGAAAAGGAAGAGAAGGTAGAAGGATGGGAAGAGCCCTAAGAAGATTCTATGAAAAACACATCAAGGTTTGATCCACAGCCAAAGAAAAAGGACTCTGGTTGGAACTCACACTGAATTCAGATTCATTTGGGATTTAGCCTCAACACAAAGAGAGTGTAAATCAAGATTTTCTTGACCTTTCTAGCTTGCCATTTCCTTACCCTGGAGTAGAGCCTGGGGTGGGGGTGGGGGGGAATCTCTAAAATAAAATTTAGAGTATAGCTCATTTCAAGGGGGGGGGCTCTTCTACAAGGAATTAAACAAGGTTCATTTGAGAAAGATTTTCAATTTACAAAGTAAATACCAGATTTGGGGTAGCTATTTCCCATATGCAGGTGGACATGCACAAATGTTTAATATATACACTTATATCCTCAAAAGTTTATGCTGACATACAAAAAGTCATAGCCCAACCCATCTTATAGTCTTCCTTGGAGGTAAAAGGAGCACCAAACAGGATTTATTTAGTTCACATTCACTTTGGATCTGTACTGTCAGAGCCACTGGTAAGGTCACTTCTTCTGGCTGGCCAGCCAGCTAGGCCCTCTGGTTTCAAAATAATCCTGTCCCTGGTCAATGCCTTCAGTTACCAGTCTAGCTGTATGAGGCAGCCCCTATGGAGAGGCCAGAATGCCTCAAGAACCAGCAACTGGCAAACTCCTTAAGTAGCTCACCGTCCTGAAAAAACCTACCTCTCTGGGTCACCTGTGTCCCATCAACTGTGCTAAGGAAAAGAAATGCAAAGAAGGAATAGCCAGGGACTTGAGGTCTAATTTCAGGAATACCAAAGTAAGTACATATTCCAAGGGTTTATGGCAGCCATTGCCATGGATTGGTGGAAAGGGACAAAAAACCTCCAGTCTCCCTCTCTGAAAGCCCAAGCTAGAAGAAGCCCAAAGCACAAATCAAAGTAGGAGATGCAGCCTTTCTACCCCTCTCATTAATTAGTAGTCTAGGTGGTGGTTCTTCCTGATTCAATCACCAAACATCTCTGACACGACACAGGGACCAAAGGACCAACTTTGGCATCCTTTAGCAACAGACCAGAGCATATATCCTATGGAAAATAGTCCCAATGTATGCCTATTCCAAAGAAAATTTCTCTAGTCCAGAAGATGAAGGAAAACTTCGATTAACTGCACTAGTTATAATAGAAAGAGGCCACTCTTTAATGATGATGATGATGATGATGATAATGCAGGATGCTCCCCAACTATACTTGCACTTGGGAGTTGGGTCTCCAAAGGGTGGCTGCTAGCTTCATTTCTAGGAGTGATTCTATGGGTATGAATTCCTAATACTGGTATGCTTCCCATTAATAATCAGCCAGTAGATTATAATCAACTCTTTCCAAAGGTATTTACAAAGATAGTTCAGTAAATAGAAGCTGCAATACATCTCTTTCCATCCCCTCCCCACTGGTAACCTGGCATGTACTTTCTCCCAAATATACACAGGATCAGTGGGCTTAAACTTCAGTTATAACGCTGTGGGGTGTATGTGTCGGATAAATTTGTGTCAAAGGCAACTCACAACTTCTGGAACTTGCAAAGCCTGAAAGTCTTTTCTTCCTAGAGTCTCCATACTGAAGATGTATCTCCTTGGAGATACACATCTATGATGGGAGGGTTGCTTAGCAAATTCCTAACGTCTGCTCCTTTCTATAGTCCGACTCTCAGTATCTAGAGTTCACATTTCCTGAAGCTCTTCCTCCTTTGGATGATTGATTATCTCTCTGGATCCACATCTGTTTGGAGAGAGGATCTCTTCTTCCTGGAGGATATAAAGTCTCTCTGCTGCACATGAGTCTGAAGGGACCACAAGAGACAGCTAATCCAACTCAGTCACTGGCACTCTCATTGCCGTTTTACAGAGGAGAAAATCGTCCCAGAGAAGTAGACATGCCCATGGTGACATAACTAAAGCTGTCAGAAGCGAGACTTGGACCTAAATCTCCCTGACTCCAGGTCCAGAGTTGGATCCATTCTCCTCACACTCTAGAGAAACCGGTCATAGCAACCAGGGACAACCAACCACACGGTTGCCCTAAAAATGTATGGAATGCTGATAAATGTGGAAGAACACAATCTGCATTAATGAGAACCTTGCCTGAGTGGGAAAAGGAAATTCCATGGCATTTTTAGTTTTCAAAAAAAAAATATCATTTTTTTACATCTTAATCCAAAAATATCTCTTCCCCCCTTCCCTATAACAGAGATTAAAAAGGAAAGCAGTTGCCCCCCCCCCAAACCATCCATCACATCAACATGTCGGAAAGTATGTGGAAATAAATGTTCTGTGCCAGGAGACCCCTTCCTCTGCAAAGAAGGGAGAGAGGAACATTTTCTCAAGGTTTCTTGGCATGGGGAAAGCTTGGCCCTTATACTCATGCAAGAGAGAATGGGTCCAAAAGTGAGCCACAGCACAATCCAATTCCATAGAAATGTTCATTGACTCAGAATCCCCTTGGGGCGAACCCTCCCAAAATCCATCTTGGGCAGGTGCAGATTACCCTTGGTTTCAGTGGTCCATAGTTTTAAGGTCATAATGGAACTAAAATCTGTATCTTTTGTCCACCAAAAGAAGCTGCTGGTCACTAGAGAAAACTTGGGGACTTGGGGGCATCTCACACAGGGACATGAAGATGTTGCCAGGTGGAGCAATCAGGGAGAAAGAAAAGGAGTTGAAAGGGGGGATGCAGGAAGAGGCCAGGGAACTCAGAGTCTGAGGAGGCCTGAGGAGACCCTTAGTGGAGACCAGAATTTGGAGAAAAGAGTAAAAAGGAAAACTAAAAGTAGGGTTGGAGGCAGCTGAGGGCTGAGCTCGCCAGGGAGACAGAAGGGGAGTTTATGGATCAGTAGGCTAGATGTTCTGACCAAGTCTGTTTCCTTGACTGTTTCTTCCTTTGCATCACGCCTGCTAAGCACAAGGGTCCCAGAGGACCCTGTCCTAGGCCCTCTTCCCTGTTCCTTCACTACTATTTCACCTGGTGATCTCATCAGCTCCCATTACTGAATTATCCTCTGTATGCTGATGATTTCCTTCTGCCCTAACCTCTGAGGACCTCCAATCTCACCTCCAGCTCTCTCTCAAACTGCCAGTGGCCATCTGAAACTCAACTCATTGAGTCAACTCATTATTCCCTCCCTCTCCCAAATCTGTCTCCCATCCAAACTTCCCAATTACTACAGAGAGCACCTGGGGGACTGGGATCCTCTTAGACCCCCAGGCTCACAGTCTTGGGGTCATGCTGAATTCCTCACTTTTTCTCCCCCCTCTTCCCATATCTAATCTGTTGTTTATTTTACCTTCATTAAACCTTCCCTCCTTTGACACTGCTCCCACCCTGACATAGCTCCTAATCTCTGGATTATTTCAAAGTCAACTGATGGCTCTCCCTGCCACAAACCCCTCTCCACTACAATCCATCCTGAACAAACCTGCCCCAGTGATATTCCTAAAGCACAGGTCTGGTCTTGCTGCCCCCTCCCAAATCCATCAATCCCAGTGACTCTCTGTCCCCTCTGGGATCCAGGATGAAATCCTTTGGCATCCAACATCCTTCATGGCCTGTGCCACCTCTCCCCCACCTTTCTAGTCTTCTCCCACTGTGCTCACCCCCACATCTGCTTCAGTCCAGTGGTACTGGCCTCATCCCTCTTTCTCAAACCAGAGATCCCATTTCATGATTCTATGCCTTTGTCCAGGCTGTGACCTATGCTTGGAATGCTCTCCTTCCTCATCTGCACCTCTACCTTGACAGAGCAGTCAAGTGATTTGCTCAGGGTCACACAGATAATTAAATGTCAGAGGCAGGTTTTGAATTCAGGCTTCCTGACTCTTAAGTCTAGTATCCCGGTTACCATAGCATCTAGCTGGGGGGGGGGACCCAAAATTCTAAATCACTAATAATCAGAGAAATGCAAGCTTCAGAGAATCAGAGAAAAGCAACTTCAATGAAGTTCCACCTCACCCCCTTAAGAGTTGCAAAAACAACAAAAAATTAAAATGATCAGTGTTGGAAGGGCCAAAGGAAAGTAGACATATTAATGTGCCGTTTGGTACAGTCCTTCTGGAAATCAAATGGAACTAGATCCAAAAATTTCCCATGACAGGAAAACAGGAAGGATTCCTAAATGCAAAAAAATATTTTGGACCTCTTTTTGTAGTAGTCAAACACAGGAATGGGATGGCTGAACAAATTATGTGAATATAATGGAATGAATGAGATGGGTTCAGAGAAAGCCAGGAAGACTTGTATGAATGGATGGAAAATGAAGTGAGTAGATGCAGAAAATATGATAAAACGTGATACACAAAACAACACTGTGAAGACAACTTTGAAAAACTTTAAGAATTCTGATTGATGCAATGATTAACCTAGATTCCAGAGCACTGGTGATAAAATAGAGAATTCACCAAGAGAGGTGATGGGTACAAGAAACAAAATGTAACAGACATATTTTGGACATGGCCAATGAAGAAATATATTTTGCTTGCCTATGCAGATCTGTTATTTTTTCCTTTTTACAATAGGGTAGAGTGTGGGAGGGAGAGATACCTAGCTGAGAATTAAATTATATATGTATTATATATAGTGGTTGCTGTTTGTCTTTCATTCTCAAAGAGGATCAATGACTTTGGGGAGGTGACATCATGATTAGCAAGTGAATTGGTTGTATGGATCCGGATATATAGTACTTATGTATACTTTGGTGTCAATCACTTCTCTGAGGAGGGGCCCTGATAGAGGATAATCTCATCCATGTCTTTTTCAGTTTAACATCACTACCTACCTTGAGTGAGAAATTTAGTAGCATTTTCAAAAGCAAGTTAGGAGGTGAAACTGGGTAAATTTGCTTATAGGCCATTTAGAATACAGAACAAAAAATATATCACAATACAGATGAGAAAATAACATGGGGCCCCAAAAGGAACTTAATACAATCTCCTTTTAGGAGATTTCGCATATTATATCCAGGATGGAAAATAGAAAATGAAGAACTCAGATGGGTTCAATTTTCTGGTAATTGAGTACACAAGAAATCAGAAAAACTATAATAATTATCTGCACACAAATAATAAGCAAAGGAAACTGTTTTTGGCTGATGATTCAGTTTAAAATGAGGTTTCAATCTGAAAGAATTACATGTAAAGAACTAAACTCTTTACAAGAAAAGCACCAGAAAAATTTGAGTTAATAGTATTCATATATCATCATTTTCTCTATCCTCTTTTAAAGATCTCTTTCTTCCCCATCTTTTTAGCCAAAGTAATGTCCCTATTTTTTCCTTTGCTTAAAATTACTTGGAGTCAGAAAGTCTGGGTTCAATCAATCAACATTAAGCCAGTGTCTTAAACAATCTGGGGCTCAGGAGCCTTATGTCTAAAACGAAGGCAATGGCAGTGGCCAGGGACACCTGTCTTTTTCAGGGATTTATCATTTGGGGGCTAAAACACGTTTCTGGGATGGCGAAGAGATGGAGGAGGAGGCAAGAAGAAGTAAGCAGAGCAGGAATTGATGCTGTGTCAGAAGTGGTCCCTGGAGTCCTGGGCAGCCTTCTGACCCCCACACACCCTACAGAGCCAGCCCAGCTCACATCAGGATGGGCCAGAGGATTCCATCCATAGCTGGAGGGTTGGGCATGTCTTCAGCATCCAGCCTCCCCAGCTAGAGTCTTTGGAAACCTGAAAATGTTAAGATCAAAAGAAACAGACTGGGGAAGAATTGTGTCCTGCTGACACTGTCCCCTCACCACTCAGTGAAGCTTCTTTTGTAACAAAATATAAATAAAACAAAATTCTCCTCCTCTCCCTCTCTTCCCCCTCTCCCCCTTCCCTCCCTCACTATTCTTTCCCTCATTCTCCCCTTCCTTCCTCTCCTCCCTTCCTTTTCCTCCCTCTCTCCCCCCTCTCTCTCTTGTCCTCTCTCTGTCTCCGTCTCTCTCTCTCTCTCTCTCTCTCTCTCTCTCTCTCTCTCTCTCTCTGTCTCTCTGTCTCTCTCTCTGTCTCTCTCTCTCTCTCTCTCTCTCTCTCTCTCTCTCTCTCTCTCTGTGTGTGTGTCTCCATCTCTCTCTCTGTCTCTCTGTGTCTCTCTGTGTTTCTCTGTCTCTGTCTCTGTCTCTCTCTCTCTCTCTCTCTGTATGTGTCTCCATCTCTCTTTCTCTGTGTGTGTGTCTCTCTGTGTGTGTCTCTCTGTCTCTCTGTCTTTCTGTGTGTGTGTCTCCGTCTCTCTCTCTGTGTCTCTCTGTGTCTCTCTCTCTGTCTCTCTGTCTCTCTCTGTCTGTCTGTCTGTCTCTCTCTCTCTCTGTATGTGTCTACGTCTCTCTTTCTCTGTGTGTGTGTGTCTCTGTGTGTGTCTCTCTCTGTCTCTCTGTCTCTCTGTCTCTCTCTCTCTCTCTCTCTCTCTCTCTCTCTGTCTCTGTCTCTCATCACTTATTTCTGATTAATAAATGTTCGAGGTGGACTGGCAGTTTTTTCTGAAGAAATCAAAACAATTTTGAATCCTATGAAAAAATGCTCTGAATCATCGCTTGAGGTATGGCTCCGCACTGTCACTTTGACTAAAATGATAGAAGTGATAAATGTCGGAGAGGACCCCGTTTTGTTGTTAGTGGATCTGTCGCCTACTCCAAACATTTTGGAAAGCGATTTGGAATTCTGCCCAGAGAGTTATTCAGCTGCCTATATACCCTTTGACTATTAGACATTTCCCAAGATGGGGGGGGGGGCTGAAAAGGAGCCTCTGGGTTCGAAAATATTTAGAGCAGTTCTGTTTGTGGTGGCCAAGACCTGATAATTCTGGGGGTGCCTACTGTTTGGGGAAAGGCTGAATAGTTGTACCCTATTACTCTGCTGGAAGAAACGACGGACTCAAGGGTTTTAGAAAAGCATGGGGAGACCAGGAAATGAGGGAGAGCGAAGTGAGCAGAACCAAGACAACGTTGTATACCATAACGGCAAGACTGGGTGAAAAGGGGCTTTGAGCCATCAAGTCACTGGTAAACAGCGAGCTAATCACAAGGAGGCTAAGAAGGAAGAGGCGCTTGGAATCCAGAAAGAGGACTGGCATCTAGCCACACGGAATTTCTCTGTGGATGTGTGTGTGGCTGTACTTGCATGTTTACGTCTACGTGTGTTTGTGTGTGGATACAGGTGTGCACGAAGGTCCATAGAGACACGGACACAGGTTTGTCTCTAACGGCAGCCGGCTCGAAATCTGGGGTGGGGGGTGAGAAAAAAGATGATGATTCTGTCGTTTCTGTGCGAGGGATAAGGAGGGGGACGTAATGGAGCTGCAGTCGGGGCTGTAGTCCTGTTTCTCTGTTTCACTTCGTCGTGGAAATACCGGGGGGGTTTAGATAAAACATTTAAAACATTTGAAAAGGCACAGAAAGATACACGAGTGCGGAAAGTCGCGGGTTGCGTCTAAAGGCCGAGGGGGGAAAGGCGACACCCCATAAGCGCCCGCCCTGGGAGCGACCTACAATGGCCTATGGGCAGGTGCGCCCCCGGCCACTGGCACATGGGGGGCGGTCCTCGGAAACCTCGGAGCCGGTGGTCGGGGTCAGGCCCCCCCTCCGGGAGGGACTGGAAAACAGGTCCCCGCTCGCCGGCTCGCAGGCCGGGGCCCGCTGATGGGAATAAATATCGATCCGGCGGCCTCCAGGGTGGCCCTGCGGCCGGGCGGGGTGGGGGCGCCATCCCCCGGCATCCCCTCTCCCAGGTGAGATGCAGCGGGGGGCGGACCCGGGTCTGGGGGTGCTGCGGGCCCGAGGGGGGGTGCTGCGGGCCGCGGGGGGGGGGGCGCTGCGGGCCCGTGGGGGGAGGTACTGCGGGGCCGCGGGGGGGGGGGGCGCTGCGGGGCCGCTGGGGGGGCGCTGCGGGGCCACGGGGGGGGCGCTGCGGGGCCGCGGGGGGGGCGCTGCGGGGTCCCTCCTCCTCGAGACTCGGCAGGAGCTCGCCCAAGGCCAAGGCGTCCCCCCGGGGCGGGGAGGGAGCCGGCTCTTCTTCAAAGAAAACTTGAATCTGTCCGAGCGAGCCGCGGCCTGGGCGGCTGGAGCCCCGGGGCCAGGTGCGGGGCGCCAGGTGCGGGGCGCCAGGTGCGGGGCGCCAGGTGCGGGGCGCCAGGTGCGGGGCGCCAGGTGCGGGCTGCGCTCGGGCCCGGCCCCTCTGCCCGCACGCGCGTGGGCTACGCTCGTTCCCCGGAGAAGCCGAAGGGTCGCGTGCAGCAGCCTGGGCGGCCTGGGCCGGGAGGGGGCAGCCGCGTGCGTGTGCATGGGTGTGCATGCGTGTGCATGCGTGTGCATGTGCGAGCGCGTGTGCGTGCCTGCCTGCGGGGCTACAGCCGGACAGAGCAGCGTACAGCCCGGCCGGGCATGCCTGTGCGCGCGGGGTGAGGTTGCGCGTGTCCGCGCCCGCACGCTGCGTGGGGGCGCGCGTGTGCGCCGCCCCGCCCCGGCCCCCGCCCCCAGTTGCGGCCGCGGGCTCCCGGGGCGGGGCGCTATATAAGGCGCGGGGCCGGGCGCGCTCTTTTGTCTCTGGCCGCAGCGCAGGAGCGGGAGCAGGAGGCAGCGAGGTGAGCGGGGCGGGGCGGGGCGCCCCGGGACCCCCGGGACCCCCGGGACCCCCGGGACCCTGGCCCGGCCCGGCCGGAGCAGCCCCGGCGCGCTCCCCCCTCCTGGCCCCGGGCGCGTGCCGCGCGCAGGAACCGCCCCGGGGGGCCGGGGCCGGACTGGAACGGGACTGGAACCTGGCTGGGGCCGGGGCCCAAGTGGGGCCGGGGCCCAAGTGGGGCCGGGGCCCAAGTGGGGCCGGGGCCCAAGTGGGGCCGGGGCCGGGGCCGGACTGGAGCGCCCGGGCTTGTGGCGGCGCGGGGGGCGGCGGGGGGCGGCGCGGGGCGCGGGCGGGGGCCGGGCTCAGCCCGGTCCATTTCCCCGCAGGCTTCTCGGGCTGGGAAGATGGCAGACAAGCCCGACATGGGGGAGATCGCCAGCTTCGACAAGGCCAAGCTCAAAAAGACGGAGACGCAGGAGAAGAACACTCTGCCCACCCAAGAGAGTGAGTGAGCCCCCCGCCCCCAGCCCCGCCCCGCCCCTCGGCCCCGGGCTACAATGTATCCTTTGGCCCCGCAGCCATCGAGCAGGAGAAGCGCGGCGAGGTTGCCTAGAGCCCGGCCCCGCGCGGAGGGGAGCGGCCGGCGCCCTGCGGGATCCACGCGGGACGCGCGATGCGCCCGGGCCGGAGCTGCCGCCTCCCCGCCGGCCCGAGCCTCGGAAGTTGTGTGTGTGACTGCGCCAAATAAAGATGCCCTTGTGAAAGGCTCCGCGTGGGCTCCGTCCTTCCCGGCGACACGCGTCCCGACCCCGCGGGGCCTGGCCGGCCCCCCACGTTCCCAAGGGGAAACCAGAAATAGAGCGAAAGGCTGTTGGTGCTGGGATCAAGCCCTGGAACGGACTTGAACCCCGAGCCTCCCAAGGCCGCCTGGGGAGTTGGGCGGGAAAGGACCGGCCGAACCCCGAAATTGCCCTCTAATCTCCTCCTCCTCCTCCTCCTCTCTCTGCCTGGCCCTCTCCCTCCCTCCCTCTCCTCTGCTCTCTAAACTCTTGTCTCTGCTCCTCTTTCCTCTCTTCTTTCTTCTATTCTTTTCTAATGGCTCTTTTCTATTTTCTCCTTTCTGTTCTCTCTTCTCTCTCTCTTCTTCTATTTTCTCTTCTCTAATTTCCCTACTCTCTTTTCTCTCTACTCTCTCTCTATTTCTCTGCTACGGTTTTTCTCCAAATCTGTTCTCTAGCCTCTCTTCTATTTTCTCTTCTCCTAATTTCTATTCTCTATTCTAATATCTCTTCTCTATTCTCTTTGCCCCTCCATTCCCTCTAATCTATTGTCTTCTTTCCTTTATTCTCTTCCCTCTCCCTGTCCCCTCCTCCCCACAACTAGCTTAGCCATGTGCCTCAGTGACCCTGAACCGCCCTGGTGTCCCACCTTTTATATAGAAATGTTACACTGTGTCCGTACGATTTATACCAGATTGTTTTTTATCATAGGGAGGGACAGGGAAGGGGGGGGGGGGGGGTGATAGAAAAACGTGGAACTCATAGGCTTGCAACGATGAATGTTGAAAACCACCTTTCATGTAATTGGAAAAAGAAAAAAAAATTACACCGGGGTCCAGCCCAGTATTATCCCTAAGGGCTCTAAGATCCCATTTGTGGGAGATATGGGCAGTTAAGATAGCTAAGATGGGGCGGGGGGGCAGACGGGACTTCCAAGTAACTGAGAAAGCCAAATTAAAATTCTGTATTTGGAAGTACTTTTTAAAAAAAAAAATAAATGCCGTAACAATATGGCCAATTTTTTCCATCCCCAGATAATCTGTAGAGATCTTTAGGCACAGTGAGGACGAGAAGACCTCTGAGCTGGCCTATCTGTAAAGCCTTGCTGACCTCTGTGTCTGGATGCAAGCATAGAAAGGGGCACGGTTCCTGCCTTCCAGGAGTTGGGGGTGGGTGGGCAGGGGGGTCCTGGATGGGAAGGGCACTACAACAGGGAAATCTGGCCCTCCTATTTGGTAAGGCACAAACTGAGCCTCCAGGTGTGTGACTCAGCTGTGAGGCTAAACAGTTTTAAATTTAATCCAGGAGGAATTCAAGGAGGGAATGTGGGCATCACCAAAGGCTAGCAGAAGGAATTTGGTTGAACTGAGCCTTGAAGACGCTGGGGGTTCTGGTGAACAAATATGCAAATATGCAAAGGACAGAAACCCACCTCCTGCACAGATGGAAAGACGTGCAAAGAAGTGATTGAGACACACTGGAAATAAAAGGGAGGCCTATTCTGTAATTTAGTTTCCCCTTGAAGCTTAAAGATTGAGGAATAAGCAACAGGTGGGACATGGGAAAGCACTGCATTTGGAGTCAGAGAGCCTGGGTTCAAATCCTGCCCACTACTTACTACTATGTGACCTTGGATTAGCTATTTTCTCCCTCTCTGGGTGTGAGCCAAAAGCAAAAGAACAAGGTTATATTAACAGGTCCCTTCTGTCCCTAAACCTGTCTATCCTAACAAATACAAGGGCACAAGGGGGGAGGGGGTAGAAACTTAGGGAGAGAATTCATCCAAGAAGCTAAAAAGGAAAGATTTAGAGAAATCCACCAATGAGTGAATACCTCATGCATATTGCTGCTAGGGTTGGGGGGAGGGGAAAGGCAGACTCCATCTTAACTCCCCATATCCTCCCACAAATGGTCTCTTAGAGCCGTTAGGGATAATACTGGGTTGGACCCCAGTGTAATATTTTTTTTTCTTTTTCCAATTACATGCAAAAGATAATTTTCAACATTCACATACTTGCAAGTTTGAGTTCCACATTTTTCTACCACCCTCTCTTCCCAGCCCCCTTCCTATGAGAGCAAACTCTGGTATAAATTGTACCTGGACATTTTTTTAATATAGAAAGTGGAACCACAGCCATTTAGGGTCACTGAGGCAGATGCCTAAGCATCTATTATAGGCCAGACATTGAGCTAGGCCCTGGAGATCACAAAGACAAAGAAGAAAGAAACCATAATAACTTCAGAGAACTTATCTTCTTGGGAAGACAAAAGTCAAGCTGGGTCTACCCTATACTGTAATGAGTAGGCAGGTCTGCTTGGCCAACCCACAAAATGGGCAGTGATGTCCTAAGACACTGGTTAAGATATATTCTTCTAGCTAGTGAGCAGAATAAATGGGAGCAGGGGGAAATTAGAGGCATGGAGAACTTCTCAAGGGTAGATTGTGGATGAAAGGCTAGATGAGGGTGGTGGGTATAGAAATCAAGAGGAAGGACCCACAAGAAATAGAGTACATTATCAACTGCAAAATGAATGATTTTGACTATATTAAATTAAAAAGGTTTTGCACTAATAAAAATCAATACTGCCAAAATTAGAAGGAAAGCAGAAAACTAGGGAACAATCTTCACAACTAAAAGTTCTTATAAAGGTCTCATTTCTAAAATATACAACAAACAGCATCAAATTTATAAGATTGAAACTCATTTCCCAGTTGATAAATGGTTAAAGGATATGAATAGTTTTCAAATGAAGAAATTATGTTAATTTTGGCTTTTTTTTAAAGTAATGGGGTTAAGTGACTTGCCCAAGGTCACACAGCTAGGTAATTATTTAAGAGTCTGAGTCTGAATTTGAACTCAGCTCTTCCTGACTCCAAGGCCGGTGTTCTATCCACTGCACCACCTAGCTACCCCCAAATGAAGCAATTAAAGCTATATATCATCATGAAAAAATGCTCCAAATCATTATTGATTAGAGAAATATAAATTAAAAACAACAATGAAGTATCACCTCACACCTATCAGATTGGCCAAGATGAGAAAAAGGGAAGATGTGGTTTGAGAGGTTGTGGGAGGATTGGGACATTGATGCATTGCTGGTGGAGTTGTGAACTGATCCAGTCATTCTGGAGAGCAATAGGGAACTATGCCCAAAAGGCAATAAAATTGTTCAGACCCTTTGACCCAGAAAGTCCAATTCTAGGCCTATACCCAGAAGAAATCATAAAAAAATTGGAAAAGTCCCAAATGTTCCAAAATATTCATAGTAGCCCCTTTAGTAGTGTCAAAGAATTGGAAATTGAGGGGATGCCCATCAATTGGGGAATGGTTAAATAAGTTATGATATACGAATAATATGGAATTCTAGTGTTCTATAAGAAACTATAACTGGTTGGACTCTAGAGAAGCATGGAATGAATTACCGGATCTGATGCTGAGCAGAGGGAGTAGAACCAAGAGAACAATGTACACATTAACAACACTGTGAGATGAACAACCTTGATAGAAGCAGCTCCTCTCAGCAGTTCAGAGAGCTAGGACAAAGGTATTAAACCAGCTATGCACAATGCTATCCCCGTCCAGAGGAAGAGAAGCAAAACAAAAAAATTCCTCAGAATCTGATGAACTCTACATTCACATTTTTAAAAAATATCACATATATTCTTTCTCCCTTAGTCCTAATTCCTCATCCTGAAAACATGTTTAGCACAAATGCAGATGTACAAGATTAACCTGTTTTCCACTGAGGGGAGGGGGTGGGCAGGGAAGAGAGAAGGAAATTTTGTAACTTAAAAATATACATAGGCATATGAATGAATGTTGAAAATTTTTTATAACATGTATTTGGAAAGAAATATCAATTAAAAATCAAGAGGAAGGGATCAATCAGGAAATGGAGGAGGAAGCAGCCGTGTGGTTCATGGAAAGAGTTGGGGATGGAACATCCAGGAGACTAAATCCTAGCAATATCACTACCCCTAGGACACTGGGCAAATCACAGATCTGGACATGGAAGACCTCAGCAGCATCGTTTCAGACATAGATGCTTGCTACCTTTGGGATTGGGAAAGTCACTTCAGTTTCTGCATCTGTTGTAAAATGAGAGAATTGGGCTAAGCAGTCTTTAAGCTCCCTTCTTGTTCTCCCCCAGTGATCCTCATCAAACCCTTTCCTCAAAGGAATTTCTTCTATACAAACTGACAAGGCGTGATCCAACTTCCAAATCAGACAACTCTGATGGTTCGGGCTCGGTTCTCCCCTTTTCCTCTACCACCCTTGCTTCCAGGTCTGTCCTCTCAGCCACCCAGAACTCCTCCCCAGCTTCCTTCCTGACTGTTCAAAGTCCACTTTTCTTAGAAGGGCTCCCCTCCACTGCTCATGTTCCTCCCTTAGGGATTCCCTCCCATCTCACACTCTTCACATCACTCTGGATCTCACACAACTGTTGGTACGAGCTCTTTGAGGTCAAAGATCATAGGTTTTGTTTTTTCTTAGCAGTCGATGCTTCGTTAATGCTTGCTAATTGCGATTGACCAAATAATGCTTTTTCCTCATGTCAACCCATCACAAACTGAAGTCCCCCAACCCCCATCTTTTCTTCAGGTTGATCATCCCTAGGTCCTCCCAAGCACATGGATTCAAGGCCCTCCCTCATCTTGGTTGTTCTCCCCTGGACACTCGCTAGTTCACGACTGTCCTTAAACTGCAATGCTTAACATCCTTAGTTTTGTTTCCCCCTAGAAAATGGGGGCATTCTCCTAGATGATCTTAGCTTTTCTTCCAACCCTAAAGGATGATCCCACGGCTGCTTGGATAATTAGATAACCAAGAAGGAATCCAAATATGAGAAACTAGAACAGCATAAATACTAGGGGGAGAAACTGAACTCAAAATAAAATTTCAGAAGTCAGTCTTTGGGATACTCTGGTATAAAAAGGCAAAAGCAAGGAGTTGATTATAGTAGTAACCTATGTGTGTAAAACAGACCCCAGCCACCCTTCAGGTTACAGGGGTAATTTATGGTTATGGCTAATGCTGCCATTTCTAGGTGAGAATGGTAAAAGAATAGAGATGCAGGAGTTCTTTTTTTAAAAAAAAAATTTATTCATTTGTTTTTTTCAACTATATGCAATAATAGTTTTCAATATTTTTTGCAAGGTTTTAAGTTTCACATTTTTCTTCCCCACTTCCCTCTCCCTGTCAGAAAGGCATCTAACATAGTTAATACATGAAAAACTATGTTAAATATAAATCTATATTATTCATGTTGTGAAAGAAGAATCAAATCGAAATGGGGAAAAAGCATTAGAGAGAAATAACAAATACATAAGACAACTTTTTAAAAATTGAAGATAGTAAGTTTTGGTCTGTATTTAAACTCCACAGTTCCTTCTCTGGATATGGATATTTTCTATCACAAGTCTTTTAGAATTATCTTTGATTATTGTGGTACTGAAATGAACAAGTCCATCAGAGTTGATCATCACCCCTTGTTGTTGTAAATGTGTGCAAAGTTCTGGTTCTGTTCACTTCACACATCATTAGTTCATGCAAATCATTCCAGGCTGATTTCTTATAGAACAACAGTGTTCTATCACATACATATACCACACTATGTTCAGCCATTCCCCAATTGATGGGCATCCCCTCAATTTCCAATTCTTTGCCATTACAAAGAGCTGCTATGAATATTTTTGTCCATATGGGATTTTTTACCCCTTTTTGTGATCTCTTTGAGATATGGACCCAGCATGGTATTAATGGATCAAAGGGGATGCACAGTTTTGATTGCCCTTTGGGCACAGTTTCAAACTGAGATGCAGGAGTTCTTAACCTATTGAGTCCTAGGCTCCTTTCACAATCTGGTGAAGTCTGTGACTATAAATAACTATAAGGCTATGACATACCTCCTCAAAATGTTTTTAAATTTATAAAGATGATTATAAAAGAAATCAATTCTAATGAAATCATGTGGTTTAGCCATTTTAGTTGTGTCTAACTTTTCATCACCCCATTTGGGGTTTTATTAGCAAAGTTAATGAAGTGGTCTCCCATTCTTCTTCTTCAGCTCATTTTATAGTTGGGGAAAATGAGACAAATAGGGTTAAGTGACTTGCTCAGGATCACACATCTAGTTAGTGTCTGAGACCAGATTTGAACTCAGGAGTATGAATTCATGAACTGGGTAGCTGGATAAAAAATTCCTAGTCCCAGTGAGCCTAAAGAAAGTCTCATATTTCTTTGTGTAGTGTTACCCAAATTAACCATAGTCATTTTTTAAAAGTGTTCTTTTCTGAAAATATATTAATTATTAGAAGTTATAACAACAAAAACAAAAAAGTCCCTGTCCTCATGGATTTTCCCTTCTGCTGCGGGAATACAATATATATATATATATATATATATGTATATATATATATATATATATATATATATTCAAGGAAGTAAATACAAATATATATATTCATCACCAAGCATTTATTAAGTGTCTACATGTTCCAGTCACTATGCCAAGTTGGGGATAAAAGGGGGGAAATGAAATGAAGCCTCATCTCAAAGAGTTTAAACTCCATGATGGAATACAGTGCACAGATAAGTATAAAGGTAAGGCAATGGCCTGGGAGGCATCAAGAAAGGCTTCCTGGAGAAGGTCAACCAGTCATCCAATAATGAGGCACCTACTGAATTAGTCATTATGTTAAGAACTGTGGTTGGATATTGGTAGAGAGTAGAGAGGGGAGACATGAGCTGTGTCTTGAGCATGGGACTCTATCAGTTTCCCAATCAAGGGGAACAGAGAGTGCAGAGATGGTGGTGGAATCCATGGATGAACAGAGAGAAGACCAGTTTGGTTGGACCATATAGTGTGGGAAAGAGAGTAAGTATAATGAGACTCAAAAGATATATTGGGGCCAAGCTGGAGATGTTTTTAAAAATCCAAAGAGAGGAGCCTGTTTGACTTTATTCAGAAGTAATGGGGAGGGGGGGCCAAAGATATATTGGGGCCAAGCTGGAGGTGTTTTTTTTAAATCCAAAGAAAGGATCCTGTTTGACTTTAATCTTGGGAGTAATGGGGGAGGGGGATAGTAAGAGGGACAGCTAGGTGATGCAGTGGATAGAGCACCGGCCCTGGAATCAGGAGAACCTGAGTTCAAATTGGACCTCAGACACTTAATTACCTAGTTGTGTGACTTTGGGCAAGGCACTTAACCCCAATGCCTTGCAAGAAAGAAAGAAAGAAAGAAAGAAAGAAAGAAAGAAAGAAAGAAAGAAAGAAAGAAAGAAAGAAAGAAAGAAAGAAAGAAAGAAAGAAAGAAAGAAAGAAAGAAAGAAAGAAAGAGAAAAAAATGAGAAAAGTACTAGTGGGGATGGAAGAAGACCTGATGGCAGAGGGACCAATTTGGAGGCTATTGCAATAGTTCAGATAGGTGTAATGAAGAACAAAGTCATTTCAAGAGAGAGAAACTTAAGAGAAAAATCAGGAAAGGCCTCATGTCAGAAGCAGCTGTGCTTTGAAGAAAATTAGATACTATGAAGAGGGTCCAAACATGGGGCAAGTTCCTACAGATAACAATGTTACGGATGTATTAACTCAATCAAGTCATTCTTAATTAAAACATTGTTACTGAAACGGGTGGCTTGGATTGCATGTGTTGCATGCATATTTTGCTCTTTTGTTCTGAATGACGTCCTCCGGAAGTTCTTTTGGTCATCTTAGACCCGTGCTTCTCTCCAATTTTCTCTCAGTCCCTGCTTCAAGATGGCCTAGTCTTTATCTTTGGAATGTTTTGCCCGCATACTGTGAGTCTGCCTTCCTCTCCAAACGGCCCACCTGCTTTGATCTGAATTTTGTTCTTTTCCCCTCCCCCATGCAGTACTTGATACCAGTCATTTCATACATAAAAACCCATTCTTATGTAACTAACTCGTTTTCTATATTTAACACATCTTTGGTAATGATTTGTCCTGTAGAAGGCAGATGACTGGAAACATACCTGGAGAGAATCATAGCTCTGAATCTAGAAGGGACCTACAGGGCCATCTTAGATGATGCTTCATTTTAGAGATGAGGAAACTGAGGTAGTAAAGTCCCCCATAGAGCAAGGAGCAATCTTTGGGAATGGCCATCTGGACTGACTTGATGGGGTTAATGATATGTAGGAATAGAGCTTAGTTGTGCCTCAAGCTTTCCTAAAGACTCCTCAAACCCACCAAGTTTCATCACAACCTTCTCAAGAACAATGTTGGGTTGGTAACTTACTCAAAATAAGAAATACAAAGTGGACAAGGTAGGCAAGGGTCAAGGCACACAGCTTGCCAAGGAAAGAAGGAAGGGAGGGAGAGAGGGAGGAGAGGATATAAACTTTATTAAAGTTTATTATATCTTCCAGGAACTGTGCTTAGGGATGGTGATAAAAATACAAGATAAAAAAAAATAATTGCTACCCTCAGAAAGTTTCCATTCTAATGGAGAAAATAGCCCAGCAAAGGAAGCAGGAAAATCATGGGATTTGGGGGGGTGGGGAAGGTTGGAATAAGCATGAAGCCTGTAAGTCAGGAATAGGACCAAGAGGGGAATGAGGCCCAAGCAGGGACCTTCCACAAAATCGAGACTCCAGAAAGAGCTCAACAATGGAAGCCTTTTAGAGGGACGTTATGGTTTGAAGTGGGAACTGAATGTGTCTAGACAAGTCCACATTCCACATAGGAATAGCTGTTCAAAGGGGATTGAAGTTCGTAATAGAGAATACTATTTGCCCTGAAAGAGCTAAAACAAGAGATGAAGCTGGAAGCGCTCTCTTCCTTTTCCAAGGCCCATTGGACCATTGGATTTTCTTGATCCACAGTCAATGAAAAATTAAGCTCGTCATTTTGAAGGCTCTGAATTACATACCTGCTTGGGTCATCCCTAATGCATCTATGAGCTGAGCCATCACCATTGGTCAGCTGAAATCACAATGAGCCACACTGAGGCTGGGTCAATCACTAAATATTTTTAAGTACTTATTATGGGTCCCAAACTGTACTAAGCCCTGGAGCTATATAGAAGGGAAAGTCAGTGCCTGCCCTCAAGGAGCTCTTACTCCAATGAGATGCTTGTAGAGTGGGTCTAACTGGGGAGAGATGACATATGAGTTATCCATGACCACCTCGAAAGGTGGTGAGAAGGATGGCCCTGGCTGCTTGGGCTCCTCCAGGGCCTCAGCAGGAAGCATCTTCACCTGCCATGGGGCTTCATTGGCTTTGAACTTGTAGGAAAGTGGGGTAGGTGGAGGGAGTCTTCCAACACTTTCAAAAGGAATATGGCCCTAAGAGCTCCTTGGGGAAGAGAAGGAAACAGTCTCCCTTTGGATATCTCTCATCCAGACTTCTTTCCCTCCACTACAACTCCTAGCTAGCACATACAGAGGGCTTTCAGGTTTATAGAGCACTTTATACTTGGTCACCCAGACCCCACCCACTCTTTGGGTTATCTCATTGGATACTCACCAACAACCTTGGGATGGAAGTGTAATTATTATCCCCATTTATAGATGGAGAAATTGTGCTCAGGGTCACAGAGCTAGTATCTCAGGCAGGATCTGAACTCAGATCATCTCATTCCAAGTGCAAGACTTTATCCACTGTAGCACCTAGCCATCTTTCTTCATTTTAGATAAATAGATAGACAGTCATACAGAGATAGACAGATAGAGAAACAGACATGATATAGACAGATAGATAATTGATAGTTCATGGATAAATATACGGATTGACAGACAGATGGACAGCTAGATAGTGAGAAAGATGACTAGATAGATATGTGGATAGATACTTTGAGTATGAAAAGGTATTGTAGGGAATAAAAATAATAGTTTACATTTTGGGGGAGGGCTCCATTTTGGGGAGGAGTAAGTATGTCTCTGAATACTTCACAATCAATCCACTGCAACATTACTATATAAAATACGTTGGACACAACTTGTCCATTGTGATATGATACATTGTTTTGTATTATTTGTACAGAATGTCCTCTTTTTTGATACGTGAAAAATAAACAAGGAATTACTGGAAAAAAGATAATAGATGGATATAGATAGATAGACAGACAGACAGACAAATGGAAAGTCAGAAAGATAGAGACAGACAGATGGATAGAAAGATGATAGTTTACGATAGATGGAGACAGACATGATATAGAGAGAGAGATCATAGAAAGATAGACAAACAGACAAATGGACAGCTAGGACAGTCAGACAGATGATGGATAAATAGGTAGATGGCTAGAGATGGTTGGATCTATAGAAACACTAAAGAGAGATAATAGATGGATAGACAAATATACGGACAAACAGATCAAAAGTCAGAAAGACAGAGACAGACGGAGAGACTGAAATGATATAGACGGGTGGACAGCTAGGTCCAACAGTCAGACAGACGACTAGATAGACAGATAGATGGATAGATAAACATAGATGATAGATACATAGATAGATATAGATATAGATAGAAAAATATACAGCTAAACAGATTGAAAGTCAGAAAGACGGAGGGAAACAGATGGATAGATAAACATGATATGGAGAGATAGATCCTAAATGGATAGAGAGATGATAGATAGATAGAAGACAGTTATACAGAGGGATAGACAGATGGGTAGAGAGATAGATAAATAGACCTAGATAAATGGATAAATGGATGGATGAATAGACAGATAAACAGACAGAGGGATAGACATACAGATGGGTATATAAACAAATGGATAGACAGACAGACGGACAGATGGCCAGACAGATGCATGACAGATAGACCATATGGAATGTGCAAGTCAGCAGTTATAAACTTCTTATCATTTGTCAGACATTGTGTTAAGCCCTGGTGATAAAAATCCAAGCAACCATGCCAGTCCCTCCTGTCAAGTTCCCATTCTATTGGGAACTATAGCACATCAAAGAATGTTAGGAAGCAGAGGAGGAGGAAGGTTCCTGGGAGAGGTAGCACACTTTGGAGAGGCAAGAAGTAAAGCATGTTCTAGTCCCTTCAGGGGACTAGTAATCGGCGCTGGCTTGGTCAAAGGAAGGTGAGAAGAATGGGCAGGAGAAATGGATGATTATCTTTTCTCAGTTTTTCTTTTTATTTGATAAAATCCTGCCTATGTTTTCTGACCAAGTATCCAAATCCTTTTCCTTGTCTGGGCCTCATCTGTAAAAAGAGAAGCCGGGATGCGAAGATACCTCGAGGTCCCTCCCTCCCAGCTCTCATTCCCGTGATGCTATGAGCTCACAATAGGTGCTCTGTTCAGGTTTCTTTTGCCATATTCAATTCTCCCTAGTTTACCTTGTCTGATTCTTAGTGCTTCCTTGTTGATCCCCACTTTAATCCCTTAGTCATGAGTTAATGATCACAGGACCAGAGATGGGAGTGGAGGGTGGCAGAGGCCAACTGCCCGTGTGCCCAAGGAGTGGGTGGGGCCTGGGTGACCTTGGGCAAATCTCTTCACATTTCTGGGTCTCAGGTTCCTTCTCTATTAAAATGAAGGAGGCGGGTTCCAGGTGTAGTCACTAGGGTCCTCAGAAAGGATTCAGGAGAAAGCCAGCCTAGCAGACCTTAGATGGGTCATGTCACAGAGAGGGAGAATGGCCTCATACAATATCCTGAACTGGAAGGGACCTTAGACAATATTCAGTACCTCTGACTTCCCACTCTGGTCAGAAGCAGAGTACAGGACTGTTCTGGCCACAACAGTGCCTGTTTTACAACAGTCCTTGCTAGGGGAGGAAGGAAGCAAGCTGGAGTAGAAAGCATGGGAACTGGCCCTCAAGAGCTCTGGGTTCAAACCCTGACTCTGACATTTACTAGCTATGTGACCCCCCCAGATAAGTCCCATTTCCCTCTGGAAGCCTCAATTTCCTTACCTGTAAAATGGAGATGATAATACTTACAGCTACCATCCCCTCGTGGCTACCATAAGGAAAGGGTTTTGAAAACCTTACAACTCCTATGGAAGTGGGAGTTATTCAAGCAAGTTCAGAATACCCCTCCAAAGAGGGTCTGGGAAGATTCTGGGAGTACTTTCCACTATCTTTGGCTCAGAGGAATTGATTCTAAAAACTTCCACCTTGAGAGCAGAGTCTTTCATATTCATTTCTCTTTTAGCCCTTCCCTCCACAGTATTTGAAGCATAAAAACAGGCTCAGTCAAATAGTTTGTGAGTGAGAAATTATCTTCAATGTATAAAGTTCTCTGGGTAAATACACTATATGTATACAGTCTGGTTACATAATAAGCTAGCTAGGCAGAATTTTCCATGTTAGTCAGTCTCTTGAGCAACACAAGAGACCTCACTTGCACTGACCGGTCTAAATTTCTTTTGTCTCTCTTTGCCTTGGGGCCCAGCAAGGAAGTTCTAAGGCAAAACCTTTCTGTGTGCAAACATCAAGGCAGATTGGGTGGTGCTTTTCCTGAATCATAAGATCATAGAAGTGGTGAGCCAGAAGAACTTTCTGCAGTCTTCTTGTCCTTCCCACACCTGAAAGGAAGTTCCACTGTCACCTGTCTGACAGGTGGTTATCCAGCCTCTGCTGAAGATCTCCAAGAAGGAAGAACCCATTATCTCTCAGGGCAGCCCATTTCATTTTAGTACTGCTCTGGTTGTTGGGAAGTTTTTCCTAACATTAAACTAAATTTGCTTTTGTGGAATTTTGAAGCATCATTCTTGATTCAGCCTACTGGTACCTTCAAAAGCCTTAGAGAGTTGGCTGGTCCCCTCTAAGCTTTCTCTTCTCCAAGTTAAACATCTTTGTTCCTTCAACTGGTCCTCATCAATTTCTTAATTGGTCAACTAAAATATAAAAGTATTAAAGCAAGCTTTACTATCTCATCATCACCATTACTACCACCACCACCACTACCACCATCATCATCATCATCATCAGCCTCATCATTGCTGCCACCAAGATAATGTTCCACCTAAATGGACTTGCTCATTCCATCAATGCAATAATCAGGGACAATTTTAGAGTACCTATGGCAAAGAATCCCAAATGCATCCAAAGAAAGAATTGTGGAGTTTAAACAAAGCCCAAAGTCTATTACCTTCAATTTCTTTTAAAAAAGTGTCTTATGTATTATATAATTTTGCTATCTCTATTATTTTCTTTTCTCCTCAAGGATATGATTTCTCTCTTGACACATTCAATTTCAATCAATGTATATAGCATGAAAACAATGTAAAGATTATCAGACTGCCTTCTATGGGGGGATAGAGGAGGGAAGGGAGGGTGGGGGGAAATTGTAAAATTCAAAACCTTACAGAAAATGATAGATAGAAACTACTATTGTGAATAATTGGAAAAAAATAAAATATTAATAAAAAAATCACTGTACAGGCAGCTAGGTGGCATAGTGGATAAAGCACTGGCCTTGGAGTCAGGAGTACCTGGGTTCAAATCTGGTCTCAGACACTTAATGATTACCTAGCTGTGTGGCCTTGGGCAAGACACTTAACCCCATTGCCTTGAAAAAATCCTAAAAAAAAATCACTGCTGCCACCACCACCACCATCATCCAATTATTAAGCACTTATACCAAGCAAAGATCCTTTCATAATCTAATGACAGAAACCACATCCAAACAACTGACAAGTATAAATGGGAGAAAGCAATAGCAGTGGGGCTAGAGGGCAGGCTGAGTAGCCTGAGGTTGAGAAATTTAGGATTTATGGCAGCTTTGAGGGAATTACAGGGTCTCGGCTGACAACTTCAGAGGGCTTTCAAATGCAACAGAATCACCCCCACTAACCTGCTAGCAGCAAATCAGCGTCACCCAAGATGTCCCAAGTTCACATTAATCTTCCCTAAAGTCATACCAATCCTATGAATCCGCCCCAAACCCCTTAAGCTTTCCTCTTCTCTGTCCTTCAACCCTACCTTCTCTCAAATAAACACTTAACTGAACATCCTCTCTAAGAGTGGGAAAGTAGCTGGTTCTGTTCCGACCACATCTGAAGTGCTATGTAAACTAGAGAAGGTCAAGAGAAGATATTTAAGAATAGTGACAATTCTCTAGTCCAAGCCATATGAGCCCTAATTCAATCCCGAGAAGAGAAGACTTAGGAGAAGCATGGCTGCTATTTCTAAATTTTTGAAAAGTTAGCATATAGATAAGGGATTAATTAGATTTGTTCTATGTGGTCCCAGGGGAACAGAACTAGAAGGTATGGATGGTAATTATATAAAACCTTTATGAATTTCAGGTATGAATTTGATATAAGACCACTTCCTATTATATAGGATAGTTGTCTTCAAGTGCCATAAGTACAGGAGAGAGATTAGATTTCTTCCACTTATCTTCAGAGGGCAGAAATGGAAGCCATGCAAAAAGACAAATTTAAGGTCTCTATCTTCTACACTACTGAGCTATCTATATCTTAGATAGACACTTGAGTTGGATTCAAAATTTAAAAAGTTCACTTAACCCCATAATTTCCCATGGAACAACAGTTCATATTTTTAATTCTGAAATTCTTTTTTTTTAAAGCTTTTAGCAAAGGCATTTACTAATGTGGAATAGGAAGAATCTACTGGTACAAACATCATTTCCCTTCCCTTCTCCAAAAATATGAGGCATACTTTCTTTTTTTTTTTAAATTAAAAAAACTTAATATATTTTAGTTCCCCCCCTAAAGTCAGGTTTCCTATGTCAAGACTACCCCTCTCTTTTCTTTTATTAAAGATTTTATTTGAGTTTTACAATTTTTCCCCCAATCTTACTTCCCTCCCTCCACCCCCCGAAGAAGGCAATTTGTCAGTCTTTACTTTGTTTCCATGTTGTACATTGATCCAAATTGAGTGTGATGAGAGAGAAATCAGATCCTTAAGGAAGACACATAAAGTATAAGAGATTAACAGGATCAGACAATAAGATATCAGTTTTTTTTTCTAAATTAAAGGGAATAGTCCTTGGTCTTTGTTCAAACTCCACAGTTCTTTCTCTGGATACAGATGGTATTCTCCATTGCAGACAGTCCCAAATTGTCCCTGATTGCTGCACTGATGGAATGAGCAAGTCCCTCAAAGTGGATCATCGCCTCCATGTTGCTGTTAGGGTGTACAGTGTCTTTCTGGTTCTGCTCATCTTGCTCAGCATCAGTTCATGCAAATCCTTCCAGGATTCCCTGAATTTCCATCCCTCCTGGTTTCTAATAGAACAATAGTGTTCCATGACATACATATACCACAGTTTGCTAAGCCATTCCCTAATTAAAGGACATTTACTTAATTTCCAATTGTTGCCACCACAAAGAGGGCTGCTATGAATATTTTTGTACAAGTGGTGTTTTTACCCTTTTTCATCATCTCTTCGGGGTATAGACCCAGTAGTGGTATTGCTGGTTCAAAGGGTATGCACATTTTTGTTGCCCTTTGGGAGTAGTTCCAAATGGCTCTCCAGAAAGGTTGGATTAGTTCACAGATCCACCAACAGTGTAATAGTGTCACAGATTTCCCACAAACCCTTCCAACAATGATCATTATCCTTTCTGGTCATATTGGCCAGTCTGAGAAGAGTTGGGTGGTACCTCAGAGAAGCTTTAATTTGCATTTCTCTAATAAGTAATGATTTAGAGCAATTTTTCATATGACTATGGATTGCTTTGATCTCCTCATCTGTAAATTGCCTTTGCATATCCTTTGACCATTTGTCACCTGGGGAATGGCTTTTAAAAAAAAATATGACTCAGTTCTCTGTATATTTTAGAAATGAGTCCTTTGTCAGAAACATTAGTTGTAATACTGATATTCTTCAAGTATTATTGTATGGTTCTGAGACAGGGTATGTAATAGCTGTGTGTCCCTGGAGAAGTCACTTAACCCCTGTTTGCCTCAGTTTCCTCAACTGTAAAATGAGAATAATAATAGCACCCACCTCAAAGGGTATATAGTGAGACATCTGTAGAATGCCTGGCATACAGCAGGCACTAAATAAATGCTTGTTCCCTTTCCCTTCTCTTTGTAACCTGGAATTTTCTGGGCTTATGCAGTTCACCTAACCTGGAGCTTCCCAGATGGAACTTTGGAGCAGGTATCTAACACAGAAACCTCTGCATCTTCTACTGAGAGCTCTGTGGAAACTGTGAACCAAACTGACTCCAACTTGTACAACTTACTGAAGTTCCATTTTCCTATAAATTCCACCTGCTTATTAATTGGAGGAATTGGGTACATCCTGTTTTACATCCACGAAAGTTCACTTGCTCCCCTTCCAACTCCTCTAACTCACTTCCCAGCTCAGTTCTTGGTCCTTCGTATTAGAAATCAGACAACCTGCTCCTGTATCCTGGTTTATATCCTGTTAATTGTTCACTTGGAGTGCATACAAACCTCTGTCCCTTTGTATTCGAGGTACAATGCCTTTCTGTGGGAGCCTGGTCATGATTTATCACACAACTGCATTCCTTGGGCTCAATTGCTCAGTTATTGCAGATTTCACCCGTCAAACTTCTCATGGGTGTGGGGGAGCCCCCTTTCATTGGCTGCCTAAGTCTTTATTATTTTTAGGGGGGGGGGGTTTGCAAGGCAAATGGGGTTAAGTGGCTTGCCCAAGGCCACACAGCTAGGTAAATATTAAGTGTCTGAGAACGGATTTGAACCCAGGTACTCCTGACCCCAGGGCTGGTGCTTTATCCACTGTGCCACCTAGCCGCCCCTGCCTAAGTCTTTAAAATGGTATGTTCAACCCTATATAATCTATGTCAGATGACCTGCTGTCATGGGGAGGGGGGAGGGAAGGAAGGATAGTAGAAAAATGTGGAGCTCAGAAGCTTACAAAAACATGAATGTTCAAAATATTTGCATGTAGCTGGAAAATAAAATAACATTAAAAAAAGAATGACGATCTTGAGACACTATATATATTCCATGTACAGAGTTCTCAGTAAACAGTGAGTTCTTAATAAATATTGGTTAATACTGAAAAAAAATTGGTGAGTCTGAGTCAGTGATTTTCCCACCTGTTTTTGGCCTCCCCTTAATGCTTAGTCACAAGTCAGTGAGAAGGGAAGGACTGTTTTTGCTTTCCCTTTTTTAACCCTCCCTTGGAGAAATGGGCCTGAGAATGTTTGTTTCTATGCTATGTCATTTGTCTCCTTCAGTCTCAGGTTCCAGTAATGATCCCCACTGGATCTGGGAGTTGGAGTTATGGTGACAGTCCAGGATGGAGGTGCAGAGAGATGGGAGGGCTGGCTCTTGAACCCTAGGACTTAGGTCTGGGATTGTGCTCTACGGGAACTGAGTGAAGTTTTGATCTTCATCCTTTTCTCCTCCACAGAGACTGAGGTGGCGCAGGAGGGAAAGAGAACTACGCCCACCCTGTGTTGGGCAAGTAATTACTGTTATCTTGACAAGGAACTATTTCTGTGTGAAAGCTAATTTGATTGTGAGTGACTAAATGGAAACGGTGTGCGAGGGAGCACCCACCCTAAACTTAGTGGGGGCTGAAGTCATTTTCAGAAAGCCTAGATACCCCAACCCCTTAAGAGTCCCAGAGAACCCTGGGGGGGGGGGAAGAGCAAGATCTAACCTGCCTGGCCTTCTAGGCAGTGGGGAAATGGCAGCCTGTTGGTTACATCTATAGCTATCAAAGAATTGAAAAATCACTATCACTCAGAGCATCAGAGAGGTATGTGCTATGTATGTAGTAATAATAACAATAATGAGTGTTGCATGTGAATAGAAAGCAACCCATATAAAAAGGGATTTATGAAGGAGAGAAATGAATGAGCTCATCAGTCAGCCAACAAACATGTGTTAAATGCCTATTATGTGAAGGCACGATGTCAAGTCCTGGAGCTACAAAGACAGGCAAAAGGGACAAGGGAAGGGGAAGAGGAATTTAAAGAGCACCCACTATGTGCCAGTCAATACCAATATTAAACACTGATCCTCTCAGCAACCCAGCCGATAGGAAATATGATTATCCCCATTTTACTGTGGAGAAAACTGAGTTGAACAGTCTGGTAAGGGTCTTGCTCAGGGTCACACAGCTAGTGGGTGTTTGAGGCTGAATTTCAACTCAAGAGATCCTGATTCCAGAATTAGCACTCTATCCACTTGATGTATTACCTAGCTGAAAAAGAGAGTCTCTGCCTTCAAGGAGCTTATGACCTATCTAATGGGGGAAGACAACACACAAATGGAAGCTGGAAAGGAGTGGGGAGGTACCCAACAAGGGGACATATTGAAGAAGTCCAGACGTAAATGAGGAGATCACTGGCCCGGGTGCCCTCCCTAGATGGAGGTTCTGGGAAGAATGTTTTACTGTTTCCTATCTAATAGAGAGAAGAAGTGGTTCCAAGGGGATGAGGTGCAGGGCTGAAGGGATCAAGCAGGGTTTATTTGATAAAAAAGACACATGAAAAAAGAAGATGAGCTGACAAAAGCAAAGGACAATTAATGCACAATGCTCATGCTGTCAAGAGAAAATGAAGAAGGTTCTTTGAAGTGAGTGTATGTGGGGTGTGTGTGTGTGTGTGTGTGTGTGTGTGTGTGTGTGTGTTTGTGTGTATTTTGAGGGAATCTACTTTGGTAAACTGATGAGAAAACATAGGCAATACTCAACCCAGGATGGGCTGCCATGAATTGGCAACCATTTGATTTACTGGAGTGAATACTTACTTTGATAAGATCATGGTTCCACTGGAGTATTTGAATATTGACATAGATATAGACAGTGTGTATAGTATTTTAATTATACTTCCTTTATTCTGCATCACTTCATATAAACATGGACCAAAACTTGAATAGGCAGAGAATTGGCTGAACTGTCTTTGGGAAATTACACAATTCTTTTAATTCTTACCTAAACCAAGGGATATCGTTTTAATCTAAAGACTCAGAGCTGTCTTTCTTGGTTCTGCATGACTGGAAATGAGTCTCAAAGACTCTTCCAGTCATGTGTGACTTCTAATTGGCTGCTAAATCAGAATAGCTGATGACTTAATGGATTACAAGAGGGATTGACCCATCACTCCACCATTCTCTTCCTTTCCAGCTTCTTAGAATATGAGCACTGTTTTAAGCTCTTTCCTGGGAGATGGGAAAATCCCTATGCAATCAACTGGTACTAGGAAGGGTGGCTGTGAGATCTTATGTTAATACTTATATTCTTTGGGTGATGTTTATAGAACTGAGTCATAGAATATTATAGTATTACATAAATTCCAAGGAATTGAAGTTGAGGATCACTCAAAAGAGGTTCTTGACAGATATAAACTGGTTACAACACATTATCAATTTACCCAAAGCTACCTTTCTTCCCAAGTTCTTTATTCCTTTGAAGGACATCACCATCCTTCTAGCTGGCCTGGTTCTCAATCTCATGTCATTAATTTCTCATTATCATTCAATCCATATATCCAATCAGTTGTCAAATCTTGTCATTTCTACTTCCATTACACCTCTGGCATCTATCTCTTTGTTTACTAGAATAGATACCACCTTAATTAAAGACCACAGCACCTCTCATTTGGGCTATTATGATAACCTCCTTATGGGTTTTTCTGCCTCAAGTCTGTCCCTAGTCCAATCCATCATCCATAGAGGTCAAAATGATTTTCTAAAGAGCAATTTTGACAATATTACCCCACTCCATTCAAACTCCAGTGGCTCCCTATTACTACAAGGAGCAGATAGACTCCTCTGGCATTTAAAGCTTTTACCACCTGGCCCCAAGCTTTCTTTCCAACCTTATTACACATATATCACTCTCCTTCAAGGATACTATAATACAGTTGAACCATTCTTTTTATTATTTCTCACCCAGTACTCCATCTTCCCCACATGTGACCTGGAATGTATTTCTTCTTCATCTCTGCCTCCTCGGACTTGGAGGCTCTGTTCGAGCATCTCCTTCCATAAGAAGGCTTTCCTGCTCCT